>NW_011362903.1:0-2115 GCF_000735185.1 Notothenia coriiceps | reverse complement strand
GTGTGTGTGTGTGTGTGTGTGTGTGTGTGTGTGTGTGTGTGTGTGTGTGTGTGTGTGTGTGTGTGTGTGTGTGTGTGTGTGTCGATACACGGAGGAAACAAAATGTCCCTCAAACACCGGGGTTTATAGTTTCTCCGTGTCTGAGACACACCGGGACATCTGAGTGTGTACCGTGGGTAGTATCTGTGGTGAGTAGGCATGGGAGTACTGCATGAAGTACACTACTAGTATATGTGGTGAGTATGAAATACACTATACTAGTATGTGAGTACCGCATGAAGTACACAGATACTATTGGAGAGTACTGCATGAAGTACACGATACTAGTATATCTGTGGAGAGTACTGCATGAAGTACACAGATACTAGTATATCTGTGGAGAGTACTGCATGAAGTACACAGATACTAGTATATCTGTGGAGAGTACTGCATGAAGTACACTATACTAGTATATCTGTGGAGAGTACTGCATGAAGTACACAGATACTAGTATATCTGTGGAGAGTACTGCATGAAGTACACAGATACTAGTATATATGTGGAGAGTACTGCATGAAGTACACAGAACCTAGTATATATGTGGAGAGTACTGCATGAAGTACACAGATACTGTAAAGCAGAACACATCCATCAAATCCGCTTTTATTTTGAAAGGGTTGTGTGTTTCAGCTCATCTGAAAGGTTGCTCGTCATGAAGTCCCTGAGGCCCCTCCCCTCGAGGCTCCTCCCCATGAGGCTCCTCCCCCTCCTCCTGCTCCAATCAGCAGCCTGCTCTGGGTCAGCTGATAACTCCTCCTCCCTGCAGGTGGTGACTCTAGCAGCCATCCTCCCCCTGACTAACACAGAGTATGCGTGGGCGTGGCCTCGCGTGGCGCCGGCTCTCTACCTGGCGGTGCGGCAGGTGAACTCTGACCCGGAGCTCCTCTCCTCTCTGGTCCTGCGGCTGGTTCACCGCAGCTCGGAGAACCGTGCGGGGTTCTGCTCTGACTCCATGGCACCCCTGATGGCGGTGGACCTGAAACAGGCCTTCGACCCGTGGGCTTTCATCGGTCCCGGCTGTGACTACTCCTCCTCTCCGGTGGCGCGCTTCACTACGCACTGGGGCGTTCCCATGGTGACGGCCGGAGCACGGGCAACGGGCTTCTCGGTGTACGGCTCCGTCACCAACACCGGGCCGACCCATCAGAAGCTGGGCGAGATGGGGGAGGTTCTGATGGAGGCGTTCAGCTGGAGGCATCATGCCATGTTGGTGTACACCGACAACAAGGACGCCAACAACGACCGGCCGTGCTACTTCGCTGCCGAGGGGCTGTACCTGAGGCTGGGCCAGCAGAACCTCACTGTGAAGGAACATGTTATAGAACTAGAACACCTAAACATCCGGGCCAGCGTCAGGGAGATCAGGGACCATGGCAGAGGTACTACTTCCTGTTCTGCTATCCTACACTTCCTGTTCTGAACTTTGCAACAAATCTGTGTGTGTGTGTGTGTGTGTGTGTGTGTGTGTGTGTGTGTGTGTGTGTGTGTGTAACCCCTTACCCGAACAAAGCATGTTTTTATAAATACAACAACAAGGTATATTTAATCACACAATAAGATGAGGTGCAACTTCATCTATTTTATTTTGAGTTTTTACGAGCATAGTGTTTCTGTTCTTCTTCAGTGGTGTTTGTGTCTCTTCTTCAGAGGTGTTTGTGTTTCTTCTTCATTGATCTGTTCTTCTTCAGTGGTGTTTGTGTTTCTTCTTCAGTGGTGTTTGTGTTTCTTCTTTAGTGGTGTACGTCTTTTTCTTCATTGATCTGTTTCTTCTTCAGTGGTTTTTGTGTGCTGCTCCTGGGACATCCTGCGCTCTCTTCTGGTTCAGTTCCTGAAGGACGGGGCGGAGCTGGAGGACTTTGTCTTCTTCTTCATTGATCTGTTCGCTGAAGGTTTAGAGGGTCCGGGCCCCGTGAGGCCGTGGTTCAGAGGAGACGAGGACGACCAGGCGGCCAAGCTCGCTTTCAGGGTATTATTAGTGTGTGTGTGTGTGTGTGTGTGTGTGTGTGTGTGTGTGTGTGTGTGTGTGTGTGTGTGTGTGTGTGTGTGTGTGTGTGTGTGTGTGTGTGTGTGTGTGTC
>NW_011362902.1:0-1353 GCF_000735185.1 Notothenia coriiceps | reverse complement strand
ATATGGAACAAATATATTCAATTTCAGGGCAGAAGAAACAGCCTTCAAGGGTCAAACTCTGCACATACATCATTCAGCAGTACACAGTGAAGCTCCAACATCCAACTGTATGAACAAGCAATACTTTGAAATGCAAAAGTGTGTGTTGTATAGTGTTAATCCAGTTTATGCAGTATATAAATCCCATGGTAAAAAAAAAATTGTGCGTGTCAAATATTTGCAAAATGTTGATTCATCTCTGCATCAGATCCCATTTGTATAAATGATTTAATCAATACAGATCCAACCAAGACTATTCAAAGTTTTGCACATGATTTTAACGTTTTTGTAAATGATACATTGCATTATTTGGAGCAGTGTGTGGGGTCTGTATTTGGTTTGGGATAACTGAGAGCAAGTGTTCATACAGTGAGGACATTACAGCTGTGGAGGGTCTCTGAGCTCCTTTGGAAAAACATGGGTGAAAGAAATGTTGGTAAAACTGACTGAGGATGCATCGAATCCTTGCAGTTGTATTTTTCTTATCTACTGCAGTACGGTCAATAAAGATAAATGATAAATGTTTCTAGAAGTAGCTTCTCTTGATGTGATGATAGATTTTCAGTTTGTTGTTTTGTTAGAGTAGCCAGAGGTTTGTCAGTTTGGAAGCACATTTTTTAATATATATATAAAAGACTGTTATAGTTTGGAATAATGATGCCATGTTATCAGGAGTTGTGGTAAAAAAAGGTTTTCACTCTTTCAGCTTTCCTCCTAAAGAATCTAAAACCACCAGGTCCAGTCCTTTTCACCATGTATCAGGGCTATTAAAGCTAATGGATCAAGTTTGCTCATGCAATGCCAATTGTGAATGTTTAACATGAATCACATGACCTTGCAATGGGAAAGAAAGCAAGAACAAGCTCCATATACTCACTGACTCAGTGATGCAAATTAGTCGCTTTTCGGCGCCTCCCGCTTTTTTAACGCTGATTTGGGTGACTTTTGTAATTCGTGGAGAACCGAAGAGTTTTCGTTTGGGGGGGGGTGGGGTGTCCGTCCGTCCGCTCATCCGACTGACGGACAACTTCTCACTTCAAAAAAGAAGAAGAAATCTAGATCGCAAAATAATTAAACAAGCGAGTGACTGTTTTTCCTGGCCGAGGACAGGTTCCTTGAACACAACACGAGCGTAACGTGTCTTCACGTGGTATATGTCTCGTCGGAAAGGAGTGTAGACTAGAGTGCTGACGGAGAGCACCGGAACGCCGCTCCAGCTCTTCAAACATGGCAGTACCCATAAGGAGCCGTACACATGCCTCAGTGTTTGCGTGGCTGTCTTTAGTTGTAAGCACAGTGGCGATCTGTTGTTAT
>NW_011362901.1:0-3257 GCF_000735185.1 Notothenia coriiceps | reverse complement strand
AGCCAGGCTGTGAGTGTGTGTGCTCAGGCTGAGTTCAGGTGAGTTCCGCTGTGTCTCGCAGACCCCACGCAGAAACCAGGAAACGCCCCCAGTAATACAGCTCACACTGTCTGCTCCTCGCAGCAGCGAGCCCCGCAACGTCCCCCCAACACGGCACCCAGACCCCACGCAGCATTCTCATCTGTTTGTCATTACTGGTGTCATTTTTTGGTTGCTAACGCCATTGTAACACATAAACACTGATGTCCAGCTGTAACGGTGTGGGCGAGTTGACCAATCAGAGCACAGTGGGCTCACAGGGAGGGGGGGGCAGGAGGTCCAAAAAGGCATTTAGGACAGAGAGTGAATACACATACTATACAGAGATGCTGTATGAGAAACCAATGTGAGTTTGGAACATTGAACAATGTAAATCTATTGTAGTAAACCTCAACAATGGAATTATGATCAGTAGAAATGGCCATGTCATGGGACCCTTAACTGTTCCTCATGCATTGCAGAGCTCACTTAAACTAATGGAGATACAGCAGCTTTAAAGAGGCTAAGCTATCGCTTTAAGTCACTGAGGGTCTGCCTTGTGTACAGTATGTAATTGACACTCACTTTAACTTGTCAGGTGAGTAAAAGTCTGATACAAATTGTTTCCAATTGAACACTTAACATTTATTTCCACTAAGTGTTGTCCATTAAGCTTGCACCAGCTTTCCAACACCACACACAACATGAGACTTAAACCCAACAACTTCGGTAACCTAACTTTACGTGTGTGTGTGTGTGTGTGTGTGTGTGTGTGTGTGTGTGTGTGTGTGTGTGTGTGTGTGTGTGTGTGTGTGTGTTGAAAACAGTTTGGTCTTCCGGCAGAACCGAATCAGCTAACAGTGGTTCCAACCTTTATACCCAGAGTTCTAATTGGCTCCTACAAGCTTTATCTCACCTCTGTGAAGGTTATGTTCTTTTTTTGTTCAATCTGTTCTAGGCAGGTGTTGATGCAGCTGGTCATTTTGGGAGCTTTAGTTAGTGCTGTTAATAATACTGTAATGTGTTTTTATTATTTAGATTTAGTCTACCATAAATGGGGTGGAAAAATATTAGAAAAAGAAAGTGCTGAGGAAACTAGTAAGAATATCCTAAGCTCATAAAATCCAGAAAACATGGCGAAAAAAAGAGCCCATATGGGTTTACATAATGTTCCACTTATGTTTTATGAATGTTTTTGCACATTTGTTCCCAATCCACTACTGTTATATTGCAGGATAATTATTTTTTCCATGAATAATACTGTGTTCATTTTGATGGTTAAATTGTAATATTTAAAAGGTTTACATATGTTCCACTTAACCAATATCTGGACTTTGTTATTGGATGCATACTCACCATAAGGAGTTCCTGGACCAAACTCTTTTGCTGCATCCTGCATGTGATGGCCCAGCAGCTCTGCATTGGTATTTCTGGAGGGGGCCTTCCTGTCCAACTTCTCATAGAGGAACTCTTCAATCCTGGCACCTACACAGAGAGCCAAGAAGAGCTTTCAGCTGCGGCACAGCCAGGAAAAAAGAAATGTTTGGATCTATACGTTTATTAACATCTTCCACTGATAAAAAAACCTGATATATATATCCAAAAAGAACTCACTTAAGTGTAGTTAACTACTACTCACTGATGTATTGCACTCACTTAATTATGATAACATTTTTGCTTCTTGTAGCTCATACTTATTATTTTGTGGTTTATTTTTCACACATTTATAGTTGATTTTAAGCCAATAATATGAACCCCCATAGACAACTCAGTAATTATTTAAACTTAAATGTTAAATAATTACAGGGGTATTTGGTTAACATAACAAAGTAGAACACTTATTTATTGTGTTCAGGGTCAATGAAGACAAATCAGAAGTAATAGGGGTAATTTTTGGACTTTTGTTAATTAGGTGTGCCTGCTGGATGTATGGATGGATAGCTAACATCAAAATGAATATGTAAACATGTTACAGTACGTAATAGTGTTCAGCCCCCTGTGCTTAGCCTGTGTATTCTTAAATTCCTGATCAAAGATGTACAAAGCTATATGCTTAGTATATTGTTAACATGTATTTTGTAGCTTAAATTAGCTTTAGCCTCATCCTACCAACATACAGTGCATCCGTAAAGTATTCATACCCCTTAACTTTTTTCACATTTTGTTATTTTACAGCCTTATTTCAAAATAGATTTTTTTTTTTTTAAATGTTCTCAACATTCCAAACAAAATACCCCATAATGACAAATATAAAACGTTTTTAAAGAATTGTTTGCAAATGTGTTAAAAATAATCAAATGAAATATCGCATGTACATACAGTGGGGCAAAAAAGTATTTAGTCAGCCACCAATTGTGCAAGTTCTCCCACTTAAAAAGATGAGAGATGCCTGTAATTTTCATCCTAGGTATACCTCAACTATGAGAGACAAAATGAGAAAAATAAAATCCAGAAAATCACATTGTCTGATTTTTAAAGAATTTATTTGCAAATTATGGTGGAAAATAAGTATTGGTCAATAACAAAAGTTAATCTCAATACTTTGTTATATACCCTTTGTTGGCAATGACAGAGGTCAAACGTTTTCTGTAAGTCTTCACAAGGTTTTCACACACTGTTGCTGGTATTTTGGCCCATTCCTCCATGCAGATCTCCTCTAGAGCAGTGATGTTTTGGGGCTGTCGCTGGGCAACACGGACTTTCAACTCCCTCCAAAGATTTTCTATGGGGTTGAGATCTGGAGACTGGCTAGGCCACTCCAGGACCTTGAAATGCTTCTTACGAAGCCACTCCTTCGTTGCCCGGGCGGTGTGTTTGGGATCATTGTCATGCTGAAAGACCGAGCCACGTTTCATCTTCAATGCCCTTGCTGATGGAAGGAGGTTGTCACTCAAAATCTCACGATACATGGCCCCATTCATTCTTTCCTTTACACGGGTCAGTCGTCCTGGTCCCTTTGCAGTATGGTGTTCTTTGGATGAAACTCAGCATTCTTTTTCCTCCAAACAGGTCTTGTTGAGTTTTTACCAAAAAGTTCTATTTTGGTTTCATCTGACCATATGACATTCTCCCAATCCTCTTCTGGATCATCTAAATGCTCTCTAGCAAACTTCAGACGGGCCTGGACATGTACTGGCTTAAGCAGGGGGACGCGTCTGGCACTGCAGGATTTGAGTCCCTGGCGGCGTAGTGTGTTACTGATGGCAGCCTTTGTTACTTTGGTCCCAGCTCTCTGCAGG
>NW_011362900.1:7636-16130 GCF_000735185.1 Notothenia coriiceps | reverse complement strand
AAGAACATTCTGGGAACCAAAATAAAAGCTTCTGCTGAAAACGTTTTAAGAATAGTAGGGCATAATGTTCTAACAATGTTTTCAAAAACATTTTAAGAAGGTTATCACCAAACATTTTAAGAATGTTTTTAGAGAGCGTTATCCTACCTTTCAGAAGAACATTCTGGGAACCAAACAAAAACTTCCCGCTGAAAACGTTTTAAGAATAGGAGGGCATAATTTTCTAACAATGTTATCACCAAACATTTTAAGAATGTTTTTAGAGAACGTTATCCTACCTTTCAGAAGAACGTTCTGGGAACCAAACAAAAACTTCCCGCTGAAAACCTTCCTAGAACAATGACTGTAACATTCTCAGAATGTTTTTAGAACCAAAAATGTCTAGCTGGGGAGGCACCAGCGTAAAATTAAAGAGGGTAGCAATGATTAAGTAGTCATACATTATATGTTTACACTGCTGAGATTAAATGTAAAGGAACTTATGTCTGTATTATCACAAAGAAAGTTGTCAAATTACCTGTAAGCAGTACTTTTTATAGACATCTGAATGAAAGGACTCTGCAATGCAGAGTCTCAAGTCAACCCTTTTAGAATCACCTTATCTCTGAAGCTCTGTGCAGCTTTCAATTACTTATACAAGAGTAGATTGCAAAACCAAGTTTTAAAATAGGTTAGCGAACCACGAAAATCTCTACCTGATTTTCTTCTGATTGTCAGCAAAGAGTACCAGGGGCACTCAACTATTTTTTGAAGAGGGTTTAGCCTGTTTTTTTTTTAAAAACATGCACCTCTATATCAGGCCTGCAGCCTCAGGGCCTCTCTCTACAGCAGGTGTTGCTGCGCCACCAAAGTTTTCTCATGTGTCATTCACTGACAGATTGGCTACCATGCCCAACCATTGCAGTATTCCAGACTGCAGGTTCACCCATATGGATGGTACGGCCTGCGCAGAAAGGACCAATGACTTATTCAACATTTCATTTATATGGTAATTATATAAAAGAACGATATGCCATCATACTTTTTGTGGTAACTCTCCAGTAGAATGCACAAGGGTCACATTTTCTGCCCACAGTGGAGCCACATGGGCCTAAAGAGGTTTGTTCATGACACTAACACAGAGAGTCCATTTTGGGTGTAATTGCTTGAAACTCCCTCTGAAGCAGCAGAAGGAATATCTTAATTTTCCATAAGGCTTGTTTGCAAGTGAAACATAATATGTAGATAGAGTATATCATTTGATTGCTAGCATCACAAGTCTCTGAATCATATGGAGTACAGCGTTGAAGAGAGATTTGGAGAAGTAGAGGACTCTTTATCTCCCTCACCTGCGTTATTTAGTTCAAGGAGGCCAGTGATTCAAGGTCAAAGCAAATACTTCTATCTACTTGATATTTCACAAAGCATATAGGTTTAGCCTCAGAAAAATAGCTCCTCTAACCGGCTTCTTGCAGATGTTTCTTTTTGCCCAAAGCTCGATTCATACACTATCTACTGATACTATACTGTTAATGCTCTAAAAAAATGCCAGATGAGATATTTGATGGAAGGGATATGTATCGATTTTTAATAAGAGACTTCTGCAGCTTTTAAGATATTGCTTTCACAATTAGAGCATCAGCATTGAGCCATTAGGCTGAGTGTTGCTTTCCAACTACTGTATTTTCATCATAAGGCATTTTGACGATAATGGAGTAAACTATCTCAGGCGCTATTTCTTCAGTAAGTGCTCATGTGAAAGGAAGTCTACTTACTAAAGGGTAGTTTATGGATCAGTTCAGATCAGTATTAGTTTTGTGCCTCGCAAGCAACTTACTTTCTATAACAGAGCGCTGAATTCATATGAGAAAAAAGAATAACAAGAAAACAAGAAAAAATAAGAATGTGCACTATATGAAGTCCCAATGCAAGTTCATTTTCCACAAACAGTCATTCATTGAGTCTTGTGGTGATCTAAATGGCTTTATTTATCTTCCTTTGGCCAATTCTGAATCTCTACTTCAGTATTTGGATGTTTTTAGTGAGTTGGTAAACAGTGAAAACAATGGAAGAAAGAAGTGGCACTGACACATCTAGTCTTTCAATAAGTATTTTTTATTTCTAGAAGGAGATACTCAGTGTCCTGGCCCCGTTTCCCAAAAGAAAACATCTTGAGGCTAAGATTATCCATGGCAATATGCCTTAAATAAGGCTATGATCATCTTAGCATTATGATGCTTGTGGGAAATGAAGAGTATACATGAGTGAAAAAAGGATTATACTGCTTTTAAATGCTTTGTTATTTTATTTTTATGTATTTGTTTTAAACATTTGACTTTGAAAATCGATTTGTTTGAAGTAGTAGGACGGCTGAATTTACCTGAAGGAGGGACAGCCTAATATGAACAGCAGGTCCTTCCCATGAGCTAAATTAATCACAACGTGTCATTGAGCCTAAGCAGCAATGCTTTTTTACTATCAATGCCTATAGCTTTAAAAAATAAACATTACACTTGTTTCGTTGTAGATAAATGTGGAAAATATTATCGGAAAAGATTTTCATTTTCTAAAGAAGAAATGTGAAATTTAAAGAAACACCAGTCCAAGTGAGTAAGTGAAACACATATATTCATCGAAACAAAAGCATAACCAATTTTGGTGAGTGTTTTTTGAAGCATTGACATTTGTACAACTTTGGAGACCGACAGGAGCCAAAGCTCCACAATCATATGATTTGTTTATCTGTTTGTGTGTCTCTGTGGTGCAGCAGCAGTAGCAGCAGCAGCCAGATCTCTGCATGTACTCCCACCACTGGGGAAAGTGATTGAAGCTGGCATTCCAGCATCCGGTTAATGTGAACTACGTACCAGCCGGCCAAGGCCAACATGAGTATTACGCCAATGCTCCTGCAGATGCATTTTTAAGACCCTTCAGAGAAGCCTCTAGGATACGTTGGTTTATACTGTCGTCCTGAGCAATGTTGGAGCAGTGATTGCACATACAGAAATGACTGTCCACTAGGCTGTCATGTCCAAGATATTTCAGAGTTTGGCTCTACTTGATATTTTATCATTGCAGAAACACATTGGCTTGCTGGAAAATCAGGATGAGCTGTCATTTTGTTTAATTTTTTCAATCCGCCGGACGCTGTGTTCTTGTCAAAACGTGTTCAGTACAGACGGTGGGGAATTTGTTTTCACTATGACTGAATGCATTTTCAAGTTCAATAGCCTCACACCTCCTTCTTTCTGGATAATTAGAGCAGGGTAATGACTTTGAACTCTTCTCTGAATTTTTGAATAACAAGAACAAAATGGAAAATTGAAATGAAGGTGGAGAGGAAAGCGTTTCCGTTGTTGACTTTTCACGTCAGTAGGGCCACAAACAGCAAAGACATCACTTAGAGCCGTGTGACTCTTATGGCGCATTTCCACTGCAGCTGGTAGCCCCGTTTAAGCGTCCTTAATCGTCCTCAAGCGGCCAGGCCAGTTTTTGGTGGCCTTTCCATATAGCGTAGCACTGGCTAGCGGATTCTTTTTCCGGCCCCATAAAATCGTGGTTCTATCAGGCCAGGGCCAGGGCTGAACCAACACTCTCGACTGCTGATTGGTCAGAGAGAATCATCACAAGATCGCGCGCGAGATCATCCCTAGCGTCGCATATATATCTAGAAGCAAGCTTGCAGCATTTTTATACACAGCATTTTTGTAAACGGAGGAGCTACAAAAATGGCAACGTCAAAGAAAAGCACACCGTGGTCGACCGAGGAGGTGACGACGTTCCTACATCTCATTGGGGATGATAAAATCCAGCGGGAGCTCGACGGGCGTTGCTACCCCAGGTCCTAAACTGTAATGGAAATGCGCCACGGCCTCGGACGGCCAGCGAGGCAGCTTAGGGACGCTTAAACAGGGCTACCCCGCTGCAGTGGAAATGTGCCATTAATGTATCAGAGATTTGGTGTTTTTAGAAATGTGTGGAAATTGGTTATGGGTTTCTATTTCTATTAGGTTTGTGTATATTTTATATATGAGCTGAATCAAAAACAATGCATGACGTTTTTCTTTCCAACCCAATGACAATGGTGGTTTTATACATATTTAAAATAGTTTCATTATCAATTCATTAATCAATTTAAATGAATTGATTCATTACTTTATTACTAAATTATGTTAAATGAAAACCAGCAATGTTAATAATTAAGTTTAAACGATTAATTAATATTCTGGTTATTCAACAGTATTTGAATCCCATAAAATAACATAATGTTGTAACTGACCATCCATGTGGTTAATATATGATGGCTACAAACATGAACAAATGTGTAATTAATACATCAGAAATACTATAGACTGCACATTTCTCTGCATGCCCTTCCACAACATTTCCTGAAAAATAGTCTGCTCCCTAAGAGATAATGTTATTATCACTGTATCCCTTAGTAAAATGTTGTTTATCCGTTAATTACCATTCCTTTTTTATATGCTGCACAGTAGCCGTGGGAGCTATCTGGCACATACAGCCAGGCAGAGCCAATAAAAGCCCTTCTGGAAGATTCATAAAAGTATAGACCACAGGGAACTCCTCCTGAGGGTCTCTTAATGGACCTGTCTTTCAGCAAGTGTTAAATGTAAATTATCGAGAATGTTACACTTCTCAATGACAGCCTGGGGACCAGTGAGAGGCAGACCCAGGGTAGATCCCTATCTTGGCAACAGTCTTTCAATAATCTATTCCTGCAATTGCCAATATTCAGGATATACCTATGGCATTGTAACATAAAATCAACAGGACTGCAATAAAAGAGGTACACCTTTCAAGTATAACTTGTATGAAGATTGAAAACAATACTAATTTATTCTCCGGAGAGTTTACAAAGCCTATGTGGGAGAAGATGCTCATTTTTTACATCTTTACAATGGCAGCTCCATAATCTCATAAGTACATTTATAGGCTTTAACAATGCCATAACACTCAGCTAGATGGCATGGCTTGTCAATGAGTAGAATGACTGACTTGGTTGAGGAAATGTTTTTCACTGAGCAGTAGTGATGGTCGTTGAGTGAAAATTAATGTCCCTCTAGAGATGAAGCACCATTTATCTGTAAAAACGATCAACCAGCTGCTGTTACACTGCGAGTGAGGGACATCGTTAAAGGGAACTGTCCCATATATCTATCTCAAGGAGTACGACCAGGTGTTCCCTGCAATGTGGGCGCTTCACCAACTAAGAAAACAACAAGAAAACTTTGTTTGATTGACATTTTTCTATAGGACATGCCACTTGTGTTTTCAGCCAGGGATGTATTTCATAAGGAGAAATGTTGTGCATTTAACTGTACTATATAGTAAGGGATACTGTGTCTTTACTATAGTTGACAGTATGTATGTTACTTTCAAACATATAAGTAAAGATGAACTATAAATTCTGAAAACTCCACAGGATGAGTGGAATGACCAATATAAGAGTTGTAAGGTTTAGTAATGTATTTTTCCAACATCTGGCACCATTGGTTTCTTACAATGTCCGTGTCAGCTTAGGGCAATGTATTTCAGTCTTTAAATATGTACTTTGTGAATAATAAATGTAGTGAAGCACAATTTGCAGTCTACTTGCCTTCTACACTTATTAAAAAAACACACAAAATCAACATGTAATGGTCTTATTAATAGCAGTCTAGAGAGCTGCGGGAAAATGTGATGACGCTTTGAAGAACCTGCATAAACCACCTGATGAAACAGCAGGTGTGAGGTTGGTAAGAGGTATGCTACTCATTACTCGAATGTTACTCTAAGAAGCTGCTAATGAATAATAATAATAATAACATTTTATGGCATTGGTAGAATATTTAAAATTCTCATTATTCCCACCTGTACATGTATAGCCAATTAACATCATATTTCTGTGAGTGCTATGCCTGGGAAGTATCCCCACTTTGAAGACTTTTTGATTTTGTGTCAACATCAAAAAGATCCTTCATTAACCAAAGTAAACCAGAGGTGGGAAGGGGGGATGGAAAGATGGATAGAAGATTACAGCTTAAAAAACACACTCTTAACACCACTTAACAGCCAAATAAGAAGACATCTTTGAAGTGACACTTCTTTAACCCTTAGATGCACAAGTGACTGGACCCTACACTCTTCCATAAGTGGGTCAAAAAGGACCCGTATTAGAATAATATGTGTTTCGAATGGCATGATATCCAAAACATGTTTTTTGGAAGCTGGAATATGAAATGATAAAAACATGTAATTACACAGATACTTCAAGAAAACCACCTCACCGGGTCAAAAAAGACCCACTTATGGAAGCTTGGGGTAGTAATACAAAAAATAGAATTTCTTAAAATGTAAATTTAAAATTTGAATGGCATGATATCCAAAACATGTTTTTTGAGGAATAGCTGGAATATGAAATGATAACATTTGTTAATTACAAAGATACTTCAAGAAAACCACCTCAACGGGTCAAAAAAGACCCACTTATGCATCTACAGTAAGGGTTAAAGCTGAACTCTTGTCCAAAAGCAAAGATGAACAGTACTGCACAGATTTGGCCTCACAATTTCAACTTTGATAACAAAGTATGTACCCTAGCCTTGAGGATTCGGAGGTGTGTAGACATACCGTGTGTATTCACTAGGGCTGCACGATATTGGAGAAAACTGACATTGCGATTTCCCCCCCCCCCTGCGATATATATTGCGATATGAAAACATACCGGAATTGAAGAAAAGAACGTTTTTTTCCCCCGCAAACCATCCTTTCTTGAACTTTAATGCTATACAATAGGTATTTTTTTAACTATATTTAACCGGATGAAGGATTTTAGTCACGGACGTCTGGATCTTAAGTTATCAGAGCAACAAGCTGAGCTAGCTCGGTTAGCAGCGCCAAACTGCCCTGGAGAAACACATGAAACTACTTTATTCAGTGTTTTTACCTTGAATCGCCGGGTCCGTTTGCTTTGGAGATTTGATTGTGATCGGTGGTTTGCTGTGCATGCAGGGCCGGCCGGCCCTGACCAATTTGCCCTAGGCAAGATTTTAGCTGATGACCGCCCCCCCCCAAAATGCAGACACTCACTTGCGCATGCATGCACGTGCACAGTTGTGGCATGACCACCAAAACAGAAAGATATGGACACAAGATGTGTGCAAATGTATTTAGTTTCCTATCCATGTGAACATGATTTAAGTGTGTGGGGGGGCATGCTCCTAATTTAGCTGCCAAGTTAAAAGCATCTTGTTTCTCCTGTGCTCTTTGTTCATATTTCAGCTAGCTGTTATGCACACAATTGGCACCTTTCTAAAGAAATGAGCCTCAATGCAAAAGCAGTCCAATTTACAAGGGTTAACGCTAAAAGCTTCATGCAGTTACACTGAAATAGCATATTTAGAGAGGTGGTGGTGACCTGTGTCATTCAAAAGTAAATGAAACAAGTTTTTAGAAAACACATAAGTTCAAAAGAGGAAGAAATTAACATAAGTAAAACATTTTATGAAAATGAAAAAACGAATAATTTATTTCCCTTTTCCTCCCATCTTAATTCCTTTATTTAAGTGTTCTTATTGGTCTCTCCTTGACTCTAAGCCTTCGGCAGGTTTGGATAGAACTGGCATGTTGGCCTCTACTGATCAACCACCAAAACAGAAAGATATGGACACAAGATGTGTGCAAATGTATTTAGTTTCCTATCCATGTGAACATGATTTTAAGTGTGTGGGGGGGCATGCTCCTAATTTAGCTGCCAAGTTAAAAGCCCTCCCTTCCCCCCTTCTGTCAAGCGACTTTGTTTACCACTTTGAAAAGAAGGTTGATGATATTCGCTCTTCTTTTTCTGATTCACCTTTACTCACCGCTGGGTCACCAGACCCTCCCTTCACTCACACACACTGACCTCCTTCTCCCCTCTATCTCCAAGTGAGGTTCTTACCCTCGTTACCTCTGCCCGTCCTACCACCTGTCCTCTGGACCCTATCCCCTCAAACCTCCTTCAGACTATCGCTCCTGATATTCTACCGTTTCTCACCCATTTCATCAACACTCAACACAAACTTCTGGTCACTTTCCAAACAGTCTCAAGGAGGCAAGAGTAAACCCTCTCCTAAAGAAACCCACTCTCAACCCGTCTGATGTTATAAACTACAGGCCTGTCTCTCTCCTCCCGTTCCTGTCTAAAACACTTGAACGCGCTGTCTTTAAACAACTCTCCTGTTATCTCCATCAGAACAACCTTCTGGATCCGCACCAGTCTGGTTTCAAGGCAGGTCATTCAACAGAAACTGCTCTCCTTGCTGTCTCTGAGGAACTGCACACTGCTAAAGCAGCATCCCTCTCCTCTGTCATCATCCTTCTGGACCTGTCTGCTGCATTCGACATGGTGAACCATCAGATCCTCCTTCGCACTCTCCAAGAACTTGGAGTTTCAGGCACTGCACTTTCCCTCCTCACCTCATACCTCAAAGACCGCACCTACAGGGTAACTTGGAGAGGGTCCGAGTCCGACCCT
>NW_011362900.1:2267-6334 GCF_000735185.1 Notothenia coriiceps | reverse complement strand
AGTATTAAATATACCATGCTGGAAGCCTATCAGGATTCCAGGTGACCAGCATACATTAAAGAGCCTGTGACAGCCTCCCAACAACTGTTGTGCAATTAAATATTGGGCTACTAGTAATCTCGAATCTTCAGCTTAAAAAAGAAGGTGCGATACGGTTCCGATAAATATCAATAATTTCGAACATCACGGGGAAATTCCTTCGACTCATTTTGAAGTTTTGGGGGAAGCCGGAAGTGACGTCAATGCGGGAATGCTTCACTGTGCGGCGAGAGAGCCAAACACGGACAAAGTGTGTTGTCATGCGTAGAAATTGTGAATTACTGAGTTTAGGCACGTTAATAACGTTTTAATGAAGTTGACTACAGTATATTCATATTTGTCAGTGCTTTCATGTCAATTCGGCGAGCATAAACATAAATGATCGGTGATGATAATGATTAAATTAGGATTAAAAATCACTAGCACATCCCCCACTCCCCCCGTTGACAATTTACTAGCGGTACCAAAGTGGGCCGGTCGAGAGTCCTGGGCTGATTTTAATCCCAGTCCACCACTGGCTACATGACTGTATGATCGCCCATATTGACGCACCTAATTCCTAAACTTCTAACAGATAAAACATAAACCGACCCTTCAGCCCCATATGAGCTCTCAGACACGTTCAAAATTAAACTGTCATCGCTGTCATCGCTTGCTGCTGTGTGCGCCATCGTGCGTTTGCATGCAGACGCTGGGATCCTGAACGGTGCAGCTGGAACTCTTGGCCCGCAATGACGTCACACATAATTTGGCGGGATTTGAAGAATCCCCAAGAAGATCCAGAATATGGTCAAAATTGAAGGGGAGATTAATGGTTATCAAAGTGCAACTATCCCAAATCAGTTCAGTAATGGTTTCAAAGGGACAATATTTACTAAAATTGATGGGTTTGGATGATGGGTGAAACCCGTGTCACAGGCTCTTTAAATACTGGTATGATTATTTAAACAAGAGAACATAAATATATTACAAAGATTCATTTTGTCATGTACTCTGGTATCTACCAAAATAAATACATTGTATAGTGTTCATTACAGTATTTGAATGGAATAGATAGATAGTTAATATAATAAAATACACAGTAACAATACAATAATTATACAAATAACAACGAACCTGCAAATCAACCTATACATCAAAATAAATATATTATCTAAAACCGGTGCATTTAATTTAAAAAAAAAGTAATAAATATAATTCAATATTTAAATGGTAACAAAACCCGTAACACTATGATTAGAAAAAGGCAACAAAGCAAGTGTTTTTGGTTTTTCCTTGTTCGTGTCCATAATGGTTCCCGTTGCGTAGCGTCCAGCCTTTCCCAATCTGGCCTGCATTTCTGTCTGTTGAAGCCACTTCTTCAAGCAAACTGAAAATAAATGTACGGATATAAGTACACANAGAAGTACTCGGATCTTGTACTTGAGTAAAAGTAGAAGTACTCAGATCTTGTACTTGAGTAAAAGTAGAAGTACTCAGATCTTGTACTTGAGTAAAAGCAGAAGTACTCGGATCTTGTACTTGAGTAAAAGTAGAAGTACTCGGATCTTGTACTTGAGTAAAAGTAGAAGTACTCAGATCTTGAACTTGAGTAAAAGTAGAAGTACTCAGATCTTGCGCTTGAGTAAAAGCAGAAGTACTCAGATCTTGTACTTGAGTAAAAGTAGAAGTACTCAGATCTTGTACTTGAGTAAAAGTAGAAGTACTCAGATCTTGTACTTGAGTAAAAGTAGAAGTACTCAGATCTTGCAGTGTAGGAATACCCAGCTAGCGGGGAACGTTCTCTCAACTTTGGCTAACGTTACCTATTGGTTCTAATAATGTTTTTAAAGAAACGTTTTAATCTGATGTTCAAATAACCTTTTTAGGATTTTTTATCATTTCAAATAATGTTCCTATAAGGTTTAAGGTTAACTAAGAAATACCGCTTTAACTGCAACATTCAGAGGATGTTTTGAGGATGTTATTGAGGCCTGAGATGACAGAAAGTGTTTTATAAAACGTTCCTTTAATGTGATATGTTAACAAAGGTGGAATGTTTTGCCGGCAACATTCTAAGGATGTGTTTTGGACGTTGTTGGGTAACACATTAAAGATGTTCTTTATAAAACGTTCCCTCAATGTTACATGATAACAAATGAAGAACATTTTCAAAGCAACATTCTNGAGGAGTGGAATTATCTTTGTATTTAGGCTGCAAGTCCCCAGCTAGCGGGGAACGTTCTCACAACTTTGGCTAACGTTACCTAACCTTGTTAGAACCAATAGGTAACGTTAGCCAAAGTTGTGAGAACGTTCCCCGCTAGCTGGGGACTTGCAGCCTAAATACAAAGATAATTCCACTCCTCTCCTAACACTGCTTACCTCTAATGAGCCTTGGTAGAACTAGTGTCCGAGGTCATAGGGTCCAGAACTGACTGAAGACATGTGGAACAGAGGACAGGCATGGTTCCATGCACAGGAAACTGGAACTTTGAACAGGTGTTTTCATCTTTTCTGCCTGAAGATTCACAAGTTCTTGATCAGGTGTTTGATGTGGGCTGGCATGATCCTTTCTGCAGTGATAAATAAAGAAAACAAAGAAAACATTTTTAAAAATAGTAATGATGGTAACAACAATAATATTAGTATAACTATTTATATAGCACTTACACAATTGCAAAGTGATTCTCACAACAAAAATAAAGAACAAAACAATATCAACAATAAAAAAACAAATCATTATAGGAATGTTAAGAGACAAAGAAATGTTTTTTCAGTCATTACAATGCACTGTTGGAAATTACCTTCCAAAGGCTAAATTCAAAGTCAATACCATAAATAAATGGGAACCAAAGTGCTTTACCTGATAGAACACGTTCCACACGGAGCAACAACCATCCAGCTGGGTTTTTTGCTGCATATCATCTCCTCCCTCTCTCTCTCTGGTGTTAGGTTCCAGTAGAATCGACCGGCGCATCCCTAAAATTAATGTATATTTTCTTGTGTCTGATGAACGTGCATATACATTTACTTGTGTGCGCGAGCGTGACACGCATTGCAGAGTTTAACTTGACTTTCTAATGCTCCCATAAAACATTGGTAGCATTCGGGAGGGGGAGGAGTCAGGGATCGAGGGACTTTTTTCCAAATCAGAAGCGCAGCTTCATTGCTATGATATTTTCCTGCACACGTTATTGCAAATGCTGGTAGCATGTCATTCTCAAAGTTCGCAAAGCAAAGGAAAGTTGATCAAGAGAACCGAGAATTCAAAGAAGAATGGACAGAGAANTAACTTGAAGCCGGTTTCCGACTCCTTCTGTGAACGTTACAATATTTTCTTGTGTCTGTGGCGTTGTCAGAATGAACGTGCATATACATTTACTTGTGTGCGCGAGCGTGACACGCATTGCAGACCGCATGTTAACCGCAAGTTTAACTTGACTTTCNGTATGAAAGTGGCAATGTCGGCAGGCCACGTCATGTAGACAGCCAGTCACCCTCTGTGAGGCAGAGTCAGACCCACATTTGCGCTGCGTTGCGTTTACAATATATACACCTTGCCGGTACTCAGTAAGAAGTGCCGGTACCACATGGGTAAAAATCAGAAGTGCCGGTACTGCGTACCGGTGAGTACCGGCCCAATTCAAGCACTGGTTCTGGGGATACTCAAAATAGCTGTGCTTCGATTCATAGTGGCGTTTCACATTACCACTCTTTATGATGGCCACGGTTTCTGTGCAAATCAAGCACATTGGTTTGGTGCTGGACTGTGGGAGAATAAATGCATATTTCTCTGTCCATTCTTCTTTGAATTCTAGGTTCTCTTGATCAACTTTCCTTTGCTTTGCGAACTTTGAGAATGACATGCTACTAGTAATGGGTCATTCGTGAACGATTCGTTCTTTTTGAAAGAATCTTTGAAGTGAACGAGATGAACTGATTCCTCCCACAAAACGATTCGTTTGTTTGAGTCGCCGCCTTCCGCCAAAAGCTAAAGAGAAGCAGTTCGCGAACGACGAACTTAAAGAACTGGCGGAAACAGTTCA
>NW_011362900.1:0-2109 GCF_000735185.1 Notothenia coriiceps | reverse complement strand
AAGTAACTGAGGCTTTGTTGGAGGGTAAGGAGAAACAGGAGATGTCTGAGAAAATTAAGCAGATATCCTTATCAAACTCCACTACAACCAGGAGAACTGAATTAATTGCTAAAGACCTGGTGACACAGCTGACGGATGACATAAAAAATGCAGAGTGCATTTCATTGGCTGTTGATGAATCAACTGACAGCACTGACAACGCCCAGCTAAGCGTCTTCGTTAGGTATTACAGTGAGTCAAAGGGAACATTTTGTGAGGACATATTAGGCCTCAAAACCCTCCATGGCCACACCAGGGGAGAGGACATCTATGAAGCCATCATGCAGATGCTGAATGAAATGGGAATTGACCTCAAGACTGTGGTGTCCATTGCAACTGATGGAGCTCCAGCCATGATTGGGAGAGAGAAGGGAGCTGTTCAGCGGCTGAAAGAGCACCATCCAGACCTGCTGTCATACCACTGCATCATTCACCAGTCAGTGCTGTGTGCCTATCTTGGAAAAGAATACTCAGATGTCATGGAGACAATTATGAAGCTTGTGAACTACCTGAGAGCCTCCTCACGCCCTTCCGCACCACCTTATGCGTGCATTTCTGACAGAGGTCCACCAATCAATATGAGGGCCCACTTACCACATAAAAGGTCTGGGTGGGTTAGAGTTCCCATACTTCAGATTACTGATCTGGGCCCTATTTAGAGGCCCCCTGTGAAAGAAATACCTCTTTAGCCCTTTCCAAAGTCAAGCACCAGTGTGATATTTTGAAAAAGGCTTAACGGAAGGTTTTGTTACATTTTAAGCCATAACCTTTAACATTTGGCTTCACCAGAGGCATCAATCTGCATGAACTTTCCCAGCTGGTTCCAACGACATCTCGCTCAAAGCGGTCAGACCTTCCTTTGTGCTATAAAGGGCACCGTACAGCATGCAAACGTGACCTATGACCTCAGGTTTGACCTTGTTGAATGTCACAGGGTCCCCAAATGTTACACCAGTGTACTACGTATATAAGGAAATATCTGTTATGAATATCAAACGCCTCACTCCATTACTTTATTTTATATGAATATTCTTTGACCCCCCCCCCCCCATTTCCATGTACCCCGCATCCAACGGTCCCCTCCCCGAGTCTCTAAGATGTTGGAAAGTACAACAATACAACATTTCAAGTGTGCATGTATATTGGGTTGACGGAAAATAATTTAAAAAATGTGTGTCAACCCAAGTGGAAATATGTGGTAAGAGGGCTCCCATATTGATTGGTGGACCCATATCCTTTGAATGTGATTTAACTCTGCTCCTTCTTGCAAGAATAAATTAGTTACATGATCATTGATTCTCAACCTCAATAATTACAAAATAACCGTTTCCTTCAAAAGTAAGCAGGATATAAAAAAAGATGAGATGATGTACTTAGTGCAAATGAGTGCAAAATATTTTCCATGTCAGCATAAAAGTGACTGGTGCTGATGTTTTGTGTGTGTGTGTGTGTGAGTGGGGGGGGGGTGTTAAAGTCCATATGGAGAAAAACTGCTGGGATTGCCCTAAAACCTGGGAAAGATCCCCACCTTCCCAAAAACTACCGGCCCATCTCTCCACTATGCACCACCTAAAAGCTGCTTGAGAGACCTCTTCTTATCAGACTCTCCCCTCAGATAGCAGCTGATCACAGACCAAGCTGCTTGAGAGACCTCTTAGCAGACTCTCCCCTCAGATAGCAGCTGATCACAGACCAAGCTGCTTGAGAGACCTCTTAGCAGACTCTCCCCTCAGATAGCAGCTGATCACAGACCAAGCTGCTTGAGAGACCTCTTAGCAGACTCTCCCCTCAGATAGCAGCTGATCACAGACCAAGCTGCTTGAGAGACCTCTTAGCAGACTCTCCCCTCAGATAGCAGCTGATCACAGACCAAGCTGCTTGAGAGACCTCTTAGCAGACTCTCCCCTCAGATAGCAGCTGATCACAGACCAAGCTGCTTGAGAGACCTCTTAGCAGACTCTCCCCTCAGATAGCAGCTGATCACAGACCAAGCTGCTTGAGAGACCTCTTAGCAGACTCTCCCCTCAGATAGCAGCTGATCACAGACCAAGCTGCTTGAGAGACCTCTTA
>NW_011362899.1:0-3020 GCF_000735185.1 Notothenia coriiceps | reverse complement strand
GATGTAGGGTAATGGATTTGTATTAACAGGGAGGTTACATGGGATAAAACAGAGGGATGGGGGTGAAGACGAGTCAGAGCGTGTAGAGGGGCACTGAGTGTCCTGCCTCTAAACAGAGGGATGGGGGTGATGTTTGCTAATGTATCCCTCTTATATCCATCAGGAATTAATATTAAATGATGAATTAACATTACCTCAGCACTGCATAAGTGTGTTCGTCAGTCATATTGACAAAGAAGCACTATTATATTGTATATTATGCAGCGTTTATAAGGACGGTATTTTGCTTGTCAGATTCAGATTTTGCGCGCGACTATGACGCTATCGCGTAGAGCTACGTCGATCCTTGCGTAATGCGGAAGTGGGCGTGGTTAAATCTAAACTGGGTTGGAATAACGATAGACGCCGCCCGGACTCCTCCGCTCCTCCGTGCAGAGAGTCTGCAGAGGTGTGTGTCAGCGACTTGCAGTCAGGGGAGGTACGGATTGGCTGTCGGAAGGGTCGGGACTTAAACGCTGCGGCTTTCTGGCTAGCACTTGTGGGACCGGACAGCTTTGATCCCCATCGACAGTGGCGATTCTAGAGTCTGTGGGCCCCTCGAACCTGCTTTCATCACCATCAGTGGCGCCCCAACACACTCTTCCCCCCACCCCCCCAGAGCGGAGGAAGGCAACGAAACTTAAAATAAGAAGCAGCATTTTACGGCGTGCTATGCATGGGGCCGCCTTGAGGGGGTTTCATGTTGTCGTTGCTGTGGACCTTCTTAATACCTTGGAAAATGCAGTTTAATACTTTTTAATACTTTTTAATAGCCTTAATTTTCGCTAAATTGATTTATCAACTTTTAATACTTTTTAAGACCCCGCGGACACCCTGGTCTATTGCACTTTTATATAAATAACTTAAAAGACTTATATGGTCAATGTGTCCGTATTTATTTGTTCACAATGGGCTATGCTGACAATATAATCGTATTTAATCGCTCAATTGATTTATTGATGAATTGATTTGTATATGCAGTTGGTTAGCTATAGTTCACTTTCATCAATGTTCTGTAAATGAAGAAACAAAAAAAAAGAGTGGCGAACCCCTGCACTAACTCTGGGGCCCGCAGGTGTCACAGACTCCCTGATGCAGAACTCTCCCCTAAGGCAAATATTCAATGTATTTCTCAACAAAAAGCCTACTGTCTTGAACCATTTTTGAAGCTACACCCTCATATTTTGCTTTAATACAAGATATACAACCTTATGAGTGCATTAAAAGTAGTGATACTATTTCAAGTGCCGAAGGGTATGAAAAAAATATGAAATATGCCTTTTACAATTTGCAAAATATCCAGCCAATTCTTGAAAAAGTCGTTTCACTCAACAATCTTATTGAAGACAATCTAAACTCACAATTCCAAATGACTTTGTCCAATATGTGACTTTGACCTCCTTTTCTTGTGAATTGACAGGACATTGATCCAAGTCAGTATTTGCCCTCCCGTTTCTCCAACAATACCCCGGGTGGCAGGATTATGTCCTGTCATGCTGCCTTCTCTTTCTCAGCCAAGCTGCTGTATTTTCAAAGAAACTGTTTTTTTTAGTAGGTTGAGAAGATGAGCAATGTTGTCTCATCTCCAGCGTTGGCATCATCGCCTTTGTCCTTAATCCTTCAGGCAGTCAATTTGCAGCCAGCGAAGTGTGAGGCTTTATAATGATGGGTTATTGACCCGTTTGCTGTTTGTCAATGAGGACAGGGGCAAAGTGAAAGGACAGTTCCTGGTATTCCATGTGATATTCAGATGGAGCATTTGTGCTGAGGGTAACATTAGGTGAAACATAGTTTGATTGTCTGATTACAGCAATACAAATAACAGCAAATGTTTAGCAGCAGTAATGCTTTTTACAATGAATGCACTGATGTACAATTCTATCAACGTATCTTACATTTTGGCTAAATAAACTCTCCTAGCAATTTAGGTCATGGTGTTCATTTAGGGCATGCTTTTTTTTTTTAAATGAAAATAATATGGATCAGCTTCTTTTTCTCACCACCCAAGCACATAAAACAGTTGTAACATAGCAGAGGAATGTCAGAAGAATCAAAAACAATTCCACATTAAAGACTCACAAAATATCCCTTTCAAAGGTTCCAGGGTAATGTCTGCTCTTTGCAAACACCAGGTACATTTGTTTACTACTACTATTGCATTCCCTCATTACAGTTTCTCATCCTCTTAACAGAATAAAGTTTTTTTTACAGAGCAGGGGATGGATTTCTACACACAAAGTCAAGGACACGCTGACAGCTATTCAAAAAGAGAACTGTCGCTGCACCACAAAGGACCATGTGATGCAAACACAATTCTGACATCTTCATAGGTCCTTGTTCTGTCCAATAAAATCACACATTTTGAATCATTTTAGGAGAAGAAAATGACATTTGTGGAATGATATCTTACCTTGAAAGAATGAAATAATTCATCCTCTCTAGATGGCAATTTTTTGTTTCAGTTTCACTTTTTGTGGCACTTTTTGTCCGTCTGTTTTTCTCTCTTTGTCTCTCTTTCCGTCTCTCTCTGCCGCCCATGAGGTGCTGGTGGTTATCTCTCTTGACATGAGGGAGGGGAAGCCTCAGGGCAGCGAGACAGGGATTCCTCTCCACGATTCCTTCAGCTCTCTCCATTCCCCTGCTGTCACTGGAGGGGGAAATAAGGGAGTTATAAAAGAATGCTGTCATGTCACTGTCACAAACACTGTATGGAACCGAGACGTCCCGCACCAGTGTTTGTGTGTGTGTGTGTGTGTGTGTGTGTGTGTGTGTGTGTGTGTGTGTGTGTGTGTGTGTGTGTGTGTGTGTGTGTGTGTGCGCGTGTGTGTGTGCGTGTGTGTGTGTGTGGTGTGTGTGTGTGTGTGTGTGTGTGTGTGTGTGTGCGTGTGTGTGTGTGTGTGTGTGTGTGTGTGTGTGTGTGTGTGTGTGTGTGTGTGTGTGAGTGAGAGTGAGAGAGAGAGAGAGAGAGAGTGAGAGTGAGA
>NW_011362898.1:0-3921 GCF_000735185.1 Notothenia coriiceps | reverse complement strand
ACGTACGTACGTCGTCCGTCGTCGTCGTGTGTGTGTGTGTGTGTGTGTGTGTGGTGTGTGTGTGTGTGTGTGTGTGTGTGTGTGTGTGTGTGTGTGTGTGTGTGTGTGTGTGTGTGTGTGTGTGTGTGTGTGTGTGTGTGTGTGTGTGTGTGTGTGTGTGTGGGAGAGAGAGAGAGAGAGAAACAATGCAAGACACTATTATCTCAAAAACATTGTTAGTAAAGAAACTGTGACATGTAAAGAAAGGATTTTCACTAAAACTGTGATGTTACATCCCTCAGAGATGTCTATTCTTCTTCTTTTTTAAAACCCATACTGTGAGAAAGGAACTAGATTATCTGAAAGAATACTTATTTTTGTTTAAACCAACAGTGTGGGGACACCTGCCAGAGACAGTCACAGGGACTGACCATAAAACAGGAAATGGATATAAAAGAAGAGGGAGGGTCTGGAGGGGGAGGTGTTTTGACTCTGGGATGGGGGAAAGGAAGAGGTAGATGTTAGATCTGAATTGATTGTTGTGATGGTTGAAGGTAGATAAATGGGCTAGGAAGAAGCAGAAAAATAACTTGTTTGTAAAAAGGACAGCACATCTTTTTTTCTCAAATGTATGTTAGTTTCAAGAAAGATGAGAGGTGCAAAATATCCTGCAACCCTTCAAAAAAGAAAAGAAGGTACAGGTAAAGTATGTTGAAAAATTTCACAAAAAGTGAGTTGTATGTAAAAATCTCTGTGTAGTTTTTCAAAATATAATGAACGAAGTCATAGAGAGAAGAAAATAGCACAGTATGTGGAACATATGAAAACTGTTAAGGTGAGTGAAGCAGGCAGGACCGAAATGCAGAATAAACAGAAAACATACCTTTATTTCAAGGTCTTTAAGGAACAAACAGAACACTACCTCGTGAACGCAGTCAACGACAAACAATGAACCAACAATGACAGACAGAAAAACCAGAACTTAAATACACAAAAGACTAATCACACAAACAAGACACAGGTGAGGAGGGAGGAGAAAACACAGGGGCACCAGGTGAACACAATCGGGTAATCAGGTAGGAAAACAGGCAGAAAGCGACAGGCAAGACAGGGGGAGAAGACTTTTCAAAATAAAACATGAAACCAAAGACAGAAAAAGACAAGACAAAACACAACACAGACAGATCGTGACAGCTTCTTATGACTCTGACACTTTGAGAGATGTGTCCAGATGTTTCCATGAAGGCAAATATTCAAGATCTCTAAAACGTCCAAAAGCCTCCCCATGTAGTTTCCTAAACATAGTACAAATAATAAATAATAAAGCTTTATTTAACACTTTTCAATATTAAAGAACAAAAGACCATTTTAAAGAGGGGTAACACTAATAAAAAGCTAATCTAAAAAGATGTGCATTGGTATACTGCAGTTACACTGTATATATAAACCCAGCGCAGAGCAGCAGTGAGAGAGTGTGCGAGGCTGAGGACAGTCAAACTGGAAATATCTATCTAACTGAATTTTTCATCACGGTTTCTCTCTTTCTCTCAGAGCACGCTCGTTAACCGACCCGCCCTAGGTATCCTGCCGCCGGAGAACTTTCCAGAGAAACTAACCGAAAGCCTCGTCTCTGTGAGCAACACACACACACACACACACACACACACACACACACACACACACACACACACACACACACACACACACACACACACACACACACACAAACACACACTCACATAACGTTTTTCTGAATTTAAATTACTGAAAAGAGCAGATACATGTGTTATTAGCTCTGTTAAGCCGGTTGAGGGCTGTAATGTGTCCCCCTCCTGTCAGGTGGCCCCCAGTGGTATGACTCGAGTTCAGACCATGGCCTGCGGATCCTGCTCCAATGAGAACGCTTACAAAGCAATGTTCATCTGGTACAGGGTGAGTACTCATCCCAACTTTTGAACTGTGTTCAGAAGTTTCCAGCTGCCTCTCTGCAGCGCTCAGACCCCTGAGAGAAACCAATGAGGGACAAAGGGAGAACATGTGACCACAGAGTGAGGCAGAGAGACACACTTTAAGAAAATCAGTCTGTTCTACAAAAGACTGACAAAAATTAGACACACGTCTCCCTGACGATAACAAGGAAACTGAGCTGTCTGGGTAATTGAGTGAAAAATAAGAAGGTATTTATAATCTCAGCAGCTAAATGTCCATGTAGCTTCACTGTGTGTTTGCTTCTGCCACAGAACAAGGAGCGGGGCCACAACACCCCGTCTGAGGAGGACCTCAGCTCCTGCATTATCAACCAGGTGGGGGAACACTTCTTTTTACATTTCATATTAAAGTATGAAATGTTTGCATATTCTGGTATCGTGTCTCTTACCTCTCTGTTTGTCTCTCAGTCCCCAGGCTGTCCAGAACTCAGTATTTTATCTTTCATGGGGGGTTTCCATGGAAGGACCATGGGTATGTGAATTAAGCCTTTTATACACACACCTGATGGTTGCTGTTCTCCAACAGTGTTTTGAGGTGCTCTGTTCCTTTTGACACATTGCTAATGCATTCTGAACCAGCAGCTGTCTCGCTGAGCTACCAGAATAAAGCCCTGGAGGGAGGCTCAGTGGATTCATTCTGCGGAATGTTAACACAAATAGACATTTCACTTAAACACTACAGATCTGTTTCTGCTTATTTATTAGATTAATTCAGTCCCCTTGACATTGAAGGGTTATCTTTACAACATCTGAATGACCTGAACAGGACACACATCCTGGAACACTTTGAAGGGCTCAAGCCGGTTCAGTGTAGGGTTTAAATTAAAGGGGACTTATCATGCAAAGTGCACTTTTTACAAGCAGATCCAGAATTTTCGCTCCTATAACATCATTGGCGACATCCGGCCGACGTGACACGTCCCACTTATCGTCTCTGGCACACGTGACACGTCCCAACCTATCGTCTCCGTATACAGTCGCAGCTGTGTGTCTGTGCATTCAGCAGCATGTCTGCTGGAGGCTTAGACTAACGTTGTTATATATATAATACATATAATAATAATACATTTAATTTATATAGCGCTTCTCATCTGCCAAGACAAATCTCAAAGCGCTTTGTTCCAGCGGTAAACACTTAAGAAAGAACATGTCAAGTTATGTGCTGTATCAGAAACAATGCACGGCGTGTTTAGGGAGTAATATGCTGTGTGTTTACATTAGCAAGCATGCTAACACTCAGAGCTAGCCATGGAGCTAACGCTGTAGACTACTGAAGAGAATATGTGAAACGTAATGTCCTTGTGGTAAACCCTGCGAGAGATAAAGGTTTGAGCTCCATACTGTTTCAGAAATAAAGCTTGGTTAGTGGTTAGGAGCTTAACATGGCATTTAATCACCGCAGCGTTTAGCTGAGATCTCCCGGTAGCAGGGGAAAGCTGCGTGACGCTACAAAGGGGCGTGGCTAGCAGCAGAATCAGGGCTGCAAAAGAGGGGTATGAGCAGTAAGAGGCATGGCTACAATGGGTGATCTGTTTGGTATTTTAAGCAAAAAACTTCACAGACATGTTTTGTATAGGTATGGCCCTACAATATATTTTTCCAATATAGCATAATAGGTCCACTTTAAAGGTCCCATTACATGCTTTTCCGGTTATTACCCGTCCCCTTGTGTGTTATGTTGCTTTTTCTGCATTTAAATGGTCTGCAGAGTCAAAAACCCTCAAAATACACCCGGTAGCGAGTAACACTCTAACACAGAAAATACCTGTCTATGCTGCCCCAGAACGCCTCGTTGGAGATTTTTCATTTTCAATTTTTTCTTCCTGGGTATGGTGACATAACCATACCCAAATGGACCAATCCGCGGAGCCGTTAAGTTAAGTCCGCGGATTGGTACAAATCCGCGGACTTCCTCACACACACACACTCAATCTTTTCTCAGCTGCTGCTCCGC
>NW_011362897.1:0-3370 GCF_000735185.1 Notothenia coriiceps | reverse complement strand
AAAGCACTGAAAGTGGTCAAGCTCTACATTCTGCACAATAAGAAAAAAAAAAACAGTACAACTCACACTGAAATGTATCAAAAACAGGACCATAGATCATTACTACCTTGTCAAAAAACAAACATGTATTGTGTATTCTGTGTATGAGTAAATGTTCAAATCTGTAATTTGCACATTTACATTTTTGTTTTAGAAATGGGGCCCTTAGCAGTAACTCAGCTCCTTGCCCTGATCTCACTGACCGTTGCTCTGGACAATGGATTGCTGAAGACTCCACCAATGGGATGGATGGCCTGGGAACGCTTTCGCTGTGATATCGCCTGTAAAGATGACCCAAAAAACTGCATCAGGTGTGATCAAAAGGGATATGTCTGGATTACTCCAGATATTTATCAATCAATTTAAATCTGATTCTAAATGTAAATGATGGATAATGTTTTAGTTATGAACCAAATATGTACAGCATAGGAAAATTGTGTTTTGCAAATGAATTGGTGTGACAAAAAATCTTTTAAACAAGTTTATACAGATATTACTAAGCCAATTTCCTCCTGGAAATTGTAACGTGAAATATGTATAAAGTGTGTTAAACCACGAAATCCAGGCACAGTAAAACATGTTTGTGTCTGTGCCTCTTTGTTAATGGAGTTACTTTGGAAAAATGTCCTTAATGAATGGCCAACTTTTAACTAAACTAATTACTAAACCTTCCACCATATTCAGTTGAAATCTGTAAAAATCTTCCTTTGCTCTGTCCATGGTGTCCACAGCGAGGGTCTGTTCAGAGACATGGCTGACCGGCTGTCTGAGGATGGCTGGAAGGAGCTGGGCTATGAGTATGTAATCATAGACGACTGCTGGATGTCCAGGCTGAGAGACAAACAAGGGAGGCTGCAACCTGAACCCTCCAGGTTGTTCTACTTTTTTCTATTGGAGATTAAGCATGTCTGTGTTTCATCTAGTATTACAAAAGACCGAATCGGCCATCCCAATTGGGGCTTTTGATGTAGTTAACAGGTCCACATCCTATCCACATCTTGAAGCCACACTGAGGGCTCTGACCATAGCCGCGGGAAGTAGGGGTGCTGGAGCACCCCCTGTTGGCGAGTGGTGTACATTTGAAAAACTGAGTGACCACCTAAATAAAAATGATTAAACTACATTAAATAGTTATGATTTTACTTAAAATAAAATTAGCTGTATACAGTAGCATATAATAGTCATAGTATATATTTGTATCAGTCAGGTGGCTTGAATTTATTTTCCAAATAAATAAAATCCGAGTCATCTAGGTCGTGGGATAGTGACGTAATTGACGCGACACACACACTGCAGAGTGACAACTTTCTAGAATGGCGCAAAAAAGGTTTTTGGATTTTTTTCTCCAGCAAACAACCCAATAAAAGGAATGGACCACCAGCTACTCCTCAGCCCACCACCTCTACAACTAGAGTAATATGACACAAAAGAGACTGACACATCTGACTTTGATGCATGTCCATAGTAACATTTTGGACAATGTGGATGTATCTGCTCTAATGAGGGTCTTCATTAGTGCCACCCCAGAGAGGAAGGCTACATTTGGAGTTTTGTGAAGCCCCAACACAAGGTAAGACGATATTTTTCTTTAATGCTGCTGCCGCTGTGCAGTGTTTTGCCTTGTCAATCAGTTGAAATTGAATTCATAGTTTTATTAATATTGTAAATCATATTTTCATCATATGGGCATGTGCAGCTGTTGCTAAGTGATGTAGGTCTATAATGGTTTTTATTAACAGTTAAGGCGAGACACCCCAGGTGAATAGGGTAAAACATTTTAACTTAAAGATATCAGCTAGAAATTTCTCCAGTTAATTACCTATAATAAGGCAATTGTTTCTTGTATTACAAGTTTTCTGAATATGCAAATGAGCCATTATCTCATTAAATTTGCGCATATTTTAACACATTTCAGGAACCGATATCTGAACTTTGGATAAAGCCAGGTTCAAAATTCTCATTTCATTTTGTAGTCATATTAGCATCTAAGGCTTTTACAGAAGGGATTTTGGATATCTCTTTTTATCACTCCATAAATCAGAATATACTGTCAACAGCCATAAAATATAAATTTTCGCCATGTTTCTAGGTATAAAATCTTATATAATTCAGGTTATGAATGACATATAATAATAATAATAATAATAATGGATTACATTTTTTATTAGAGCGCTTTTACAGGTGCTCAAAGCGCTTTACAAATACACATTACACATATTAGACATGTAAGAGTCATTACTGTGGACAATACCCACAGGAGCAAATGCGAGTAAAGTGTCTTGCCCAAGGACACAAAGGCCTGACGCAGTGGCGGCCGAGGCGGGATTCGAACTGGAGTTCACCAACGCCCCTTGATCTGATGACCAACGCTCTAACCACTGCGCCAAAACCACCCCAAAGACACATGTCATTCTGAAGATAATCGATGACACTCACTCCTACTAACTCTGGATGGTGATCCCTTCTGTCTCAGTGTCCATGTGTCACTGCTATCTCAGTGTCCCTGCTGTCTCTGTGTCCCTGCTGTCTCAGTGTCCCTGCTGTCTCAGTGTCCCTGTGTCCCTGCTGTCTCAGTGTCCCTGCTGTCTCAGTGTCTCAGTGTCCCTGCTGTCTCATGCCCCTTTTCCACCAAACCGGTTCTGGTTCAAGATCCGTTCTTGTGCTTTTTTAGTGCTTCACTGGTTCTTCTCTGTAGCACCACTTGTGTTTCCACCGTTCAGAGCCCGACTGGTCGTTTACGTCCCTTTCTTGGCATCACCGCTCACAACAACAACAATGGGGGAATGGGTCGGGTCAATGATCGTGTTGATTTTAATCATACAGATTAAATTAAAGAACGCCTTCTCCAACGTTATAATTCTCCAACGAGTGCCGTGGTTCATTCTTTATTAATGTGGCTCAGGTTCGGCATTTATCGACCGCTGCAGTGCTGCTCGTCCACCGGAGTTTAGTCTCCCGTTAACTCACGGCAGAGTTTAGTCTCCCATTAACTCACAGCAGTGTCCGCTGGAAAGTATTCACTATCTGACTGTCACACAAGCAGCTGATAAATATCCCCCCCCACCCCGTAAGTGAATGTGTGTCAGTATGAATTGACGCTGTTTGGCATCACAACGTTGTTATGAAAGTGTCTCTGGTATAAAAGGGGTGATGTTAGCATAGCAACCAAAGCTAATCTACCTATCAACCTACTTGTTGCTATCCTATTGTTGCATAAGCCGTTTTCTACAGGCACATTTTACCGGCGTATGTTTCATTATGATTCTACTTGTGATAGTCGGACATAACAACCTGTGCAGCCCATGTATTGATTCCATCCGATAGCTGCTAT
>NW_011362896.1:0-5783 GCF_000735185.1 Notothenia coriiceps | reverse complement strand
GTGCGTGCGTGCGTGCGTGCGTGCGTGCGTGCGTGCGTGCGTGCGTGCGTGCGTGCGTGCGTGTGTGTGTTCCTACTCTTTCTAACAGGATAGTTTGTCTCATGTTGGGGGAAGTCTCACCAACAATTATAGATTATGCTGACTGGGTCGGAAAAGCGTTTGCGTACAAACGTTCACATACGCACATACTGTATATTTGAGATGGTTATTTAGAGAGCATAAATGTCGTCAGAACTTTTAGATTCTATATCTAGAGGGACAGAAACATATTTTCAAATCTGTTTGACATTTAACAGAGGGAGTGACGGATTATATGTAACGGGATTAGTCAAAAAAGAAACTATTCCTTTACAGTTACATAACAAAAATATGTAATCAGATTACTGTTACTTTTCTAAACATTGGGGATTACTAGAAGGATTCCAATGTTACTAAAAAAGAGCATATTGTGTTTGTTGTAAAAGGATGAGATTTGATTTCTTCTTTGTAAACTGTTCTGTAGGCTAATCCTTTAAGTGTGAATCTATGCGCCTACTGCCTGAATCTGCTTTATGATTTTCACTTTCTTTGGTTTGTTAGTTCCTTTTTTATTCAGTAGGTCAATCTATATGTTCATAAAATAGTGTGTGAGCTTAACTGTATAAATATATTAAAAACGTTGCAGCTCAGATTTGATTTCTGCTTATTTAAACTGTGTACTGTAAGTGCTCATGTGTTTCATTGTTGGTGTACAGCCTGAATAACGAAAGGCAGGTTTTCCTATAAATAAAATCTCTGAGCAGAGGACACATTTTTGATCCTAAATATCTTGTTTTTTTTTTATTACTAAAGTCACATTGCGCTGCTGTTTTACATAATACACTTAAAGGTGGGGTAGGTAAGTTTGAGAAACCGGCTCGAGATACACTTTTTGTTATATTCCATGGAATGCTCTTAACATCCCGATAGCAATGAATATCTAAAGTGCTTTGACAAAAAATCCATTAAAAAATGTCATCTGTGGAAGCCGTAGTACTGTAAAAAGCACGACCAGAAAGTAATGTTACAAAACTTTTATATTTTTATAATCACATTAGATTACGGAGTTTTTGTACAGGTTACTAGAAATTGTAACTACATTACACGTAGCCCTTCCAACCCTGAACACAACATTGCTCAACAACATGTCGTGTGATTCTCTCCATCAGTCTGGACAGGGATGGTTCATCTTTAATACATCTGTTTTTTTTAGCTGATGGTAAAAACAACTCTTTCCCACAAACCCAGTACTGTTGCAGATTAAATGTCAGCAGGTTGACAGACTGGAGCCGGCTGAGAATAAACAATGAGAGCCCAACAGTGGGAGCCCAACAGTGGAGGGGCGGCAATGTCACAAAGTGTAGTTTTGGATATGATGCAAAGTAAAACAAGGGCTCGTGTCATCAATAGTAATATGTGTCGTTATTAAAGGCGCCTAATGTATAATCTTGTAGATGAGAGCCATTTGCCATGATTCATGAGGTGAATCAACACTAAGGCATCCTTATACATCTTCATTAGCACTAAATAAATGATATGTATTATTCTTTGTTAATAACCAGATGCAGGTTAAAACAGAGCACAATGGAAATGTTATATTTGTGATGCGTTCAACAAAAGCAGAGATGGAGGCTTGGGAACGTAGGCTATATGGCAGCAGTATTTACATGATAGGAAAGTGACAAAAAAAATACTTATTCTATATACTCTATATATCTATCTATCTGTATCTATCTATACTGTAGATAGATAGATAGATAGATAGATAGATAGATAGATAGATAGATAGATAGATAGATAGATAGATAGATACAGATAGATAAATAGATAAATAGATAGATAGATAGATATTGTAGATTCTACAGTATCTATCTATCTATCTGTATCTATCTATCTATTTATCTATCTGTATCTATCTATCTATCTATCTATCTATCTATTTATCTAACTATCTATATATCTATATATATATCTATCTACAGTATAGATAGATACAGATAGATAGATAGATACAGATAGATAAATAGATAGATAGATAGATATTGTAGATTCTACAGTATCTATCTATCTATCTATCTAACTATCTATATATCTATATACACTATCTATCTATCTATCTATCTATCCATCTGTCTCCTGATTGGTTGCAATTCATTTTGTTTACACATCCACGTTACCCTCACGAAGTGTTGTAATAACTTTGGCAATCGCTTGACTTTCATCTAGTGCTAAAATTAGTCCAATACTTTGTTTATGATCAAGTATCTGCAAAGCTAATGTCTTTCTCATCAGGCTCAGCATGCAAAATAGGCCCCTTAAAAATGCAAAATGAGATAATGAACATGGCGAACTTCAGAAAACACAAGCACAGAGCCGCTAGCTTGGCTTCTGAAGCAGAAATGAAAGCTATAAGAAGCTGGAAAGATAAAAGAAGAGAGCATTGGTCAACATCATCTTTAATGGAGCGCGTTGTAATTATGCACAGTACATCATCATTATCTGAGAATATGCGTCGTTTAACCCCTCCTCTTTTTAATGAAGAATGATCAAAGACACCCTCATTCAGAGATAAGAGTCAGTCACAGAGGCTGGAGGAGCAGCAACCAGGATGTGACGTCAGGACTTTTGCTCTTCACAAGGACAAAGAAAAAGTTCAGAAAGCCTCGCTCTCCCTCTCAGATTAGAGGTGACACATCAGCACCTCTCCGCCTCGTCACCCATATGCAATCAATAAGGCGGGGAAGAGCAGCCAGAAGATGCCTGAAAGGAAGGCGGGATCTTTGGCTCCTTCCCACTCCTTCCCTCTGCCCTCCGTAATGTCACATCCTGTTTGTTGCTCTTCAAAGTCAAAAGTCAAAGTAAAAAAAAAGTGTTCAGAAATCTCGAGATACCGTTTCCCGCAGTCCCACAGTGTGACATATAAACATAAAACAAAACATAAAGGGCCTAGATAAACGGGGTATACCATTTAAAATGTTAATAATATATTTAAAATGTTAATAATATATTTAAAATTTTAATAATATATTTAAAATGTTCAAACTACAGTTTCAGTTTAGTAGCAGCGGAGATGGGCAGAAAAGCGACTGGTGCTGGATGAAGGAAGGTTGTGTGTGTGTGTGTGTGTGTGTGTGTGTGTGTGTGTGTGTGTGTGTGTGTGTGTGTGTGTGTGTGTGTGTGTGTGTGTGTGTGTGTGTGTGGGGGGGTTAAAGCTGAGAATAAAGCCTCTCAGAGAGAAGAGAGCCACTTTTCGAGAACATTCCCCAGACGGAGAGAGCCACTCTGCATCCCTGCCTCCTCTCTTTTCTCACAGTTTCACTGCCTCCTTCTCTCCTTAAAGCCTTATCCCTCACTTTTATATCGCTCTTTGCTCCCTCCCCCTCCCCCAAACATCTTTCCTCTCCACTCTCTCGCACCCACTTCTCCATCCTCCGCCTCGCCACTTCACAAGCTCTTGAAGCCTCTCTCTTTTCCCCGCCTACCGCTATCTCGCTCGTTCCATCAGACATCAGCTGTTTTTTTCCCAGGAAGTGTTTTATTTAGAGCAGATTAATTAATTTGATACAGTATCAGAGTAGGGCCCCTTCTTAGCGCTGGTCCATCAAGGCCCAGAGGCTAATAGGGTGGCAGAAATTGGTGTGTGTGTACATCAATAAGCTGTGTGTATTTTTAAGATTTGCAGGTGCACGTTGTGTATCTGCACCAATGTGCTCTAATTGGACTTGTCAAGAACGCTCTTCAGAGTATCGGAGATGTGTGTGTGTGTGCTTGCATACATGTGTGTGTGGGTGTATGCGTGCCAGATTGTTATATAAGAAGCAATAACTTCCTCTATCTCATCAGGCTGGTAACAGGGTTGTGTTTGTTGGTATAAAACCACTGTGTTTCATTAGCGATTCCCTTATAACCTCCTCCTCTCGTCTCTGTCTCCCTCTCTTCCCTCCAGGGACGAGTTCTCACACTAAGTACAGAGCGGCGAGCGATGAGGAAGAAAGAGAAGAGGTGCTTGTCCAATCAGCGATGCAGATGGCCACGGAAAACATGAGCACCAGCCAATCTGGCACCGGGACCGCTTCCTTTTGCCAATTCATACACAACAAATCAGATGCAACCCCCTAATTCAACAATTGATACAGTTTACCTAGAGACACATCCTGCCAATGAAGTGATACGAATCACTCCTGCTACTTACAAATTCCTTACTTTTACGACAACAAGACAAGCGAGACACATTTGACCATGCTGTGGCTACACTTCAAGCAGCAAATCTGAAAAAAAGCCAACCACTCAGTGACATATTACTGTACAAACAAGCCCTAACTCCTATTCAAATGGCTCGAGCCTGCGTGAGTAAATGTTAGATGGCAAGCACCTCTGCTCGGCTTTCTCCAATGGATATTGTGACGACATCCCAAATGGCCCAGAAGACGGGAAAGGGACGGCAGAGACACAACGTGACCGGAGGCTCTTCTTCGGTGGTCCTGTCCACCGCCGGCTCCTTCCTCTGTTGGCTCGCCCTGCTGTCAATTATGCGGTTGCCAATGGTAACAGCCGACTGCTGGCTCATCGAAGGCGAGAAAGGCTTCGTGTGGCTCGCTATCTGCAGCATGAACCAGCCGCCTTACGAGGCCATCCCCTCGCACATTAACAGGTGAGGACAATCAATCCATCCATAAATCATTGCTTTTCATTAAGCTGACAATAGGTGCAAAAAAACATGAAGACACACACTCAGAACAGCAAGAAACATGCAAGTATAAGCCCTTCAAATAAGCCAAACCATTGTGAGTGCTAGAGCATGGTTTTCTACTTTTCTTAATAGCATAGGTGTGGGCGAAACAGATGGATCAAATTGTATTTTTATAGCCCTATATCACAAATTACACATTTGCCTCAGGGGGCTTTACAGATGCCCTTTGTCCTTAGACCATTGGAGCGTACAAGGAAAAACTCTCAATGAAAACCCCTCAATTAACTGGGAAATACATTAAAGAAACCTCGGGGAGAGTAACAGAGTGATCTCTCTCCCTGGCCTGGATGGAGAGAGGTGCAAGAAACGTAATAAAATGCAGACAATCTGATATCAAAAATGATATGTCAACATGTATGAAAAAGAAAGGATCTAAGAGGTCGTCAAAATGCTTCTCGTACCACCAAAAATATGAGGTATTTATGAAGTGACTTTATCATTAAATGCATCTGCAATCTCAGGGCCAGCATCATCAATAGTCTGTATTATTAAAGGTGCATAATGTATTATCTTGTAGAGAGGAGCCATGTGTCATGATTTATGAGGTGAATCTATCATTAAAGGCGTCCTAATACGTCTCCATTACCTCCAAATGAATTCCCAAACAATAAGCGTTTCTCTTCTTCTACTCTATTCTCTGTAATCAAATGCACGTTTAAACACAGGACAGTGTGAATGGTATGTTTGCGATGCGTACAACAGCAGCAGAGATTCAAAGATAACAAGCACTAAGAAGAGGGCTTGTGTTTCTTTATCAATACATAATGCAAAAAAGTGGGCGACAGACAGGAACACAGCAACAGATGCAGCTATGATTCATGCACCAGACGCAATTCATTAGTGGCTATATGCAAATTAAGCCACACAAACTCTGGTTACGATGCTCTGGATGTTGGGTTAAAAGCAGCCCACTCTCTTCAGTCTGCGTACAAATGACACGACTTTGCAAAGGCGTGCAATAGATACGCAGAAGTCCGATTTTGCGTGCATATTCCCACCATAATTTCAAAATGCA
>NW_011362895.1:0-2836 GCF_000735185.1 Notothenia coriiceps | reverse complement strand
AAATATGCAGTGGTGTTTATTTGTAAATCATTTAGTATAATCACACAAATTCTGTGTTTTATATTTAATAATTCTGTGTTCTTTATTTATTGATTGTTCAACACCTGACGAGGCCGGAGATGAAAAACTTGGGTTGCAGGTTCCTCAACAGTGCATCACAAGACATCTATCAATATTTGTGTATACCTCCACCATTAAACTGTCATATTCTGCACATTTCTTATACTATCTACATACATCTTATATAAGAGTATAATACATATGTATAATATCAGTTAAAATAAGTGCTTCAACATAGTTAACATTGCTGGAGGTATACACAAAGTTTTTCATTCATAGCATAACTACACCGTTTGTGTATATATGTCAATAAACCTTAGGAAATCTTGAAAGGGATGTGCAAAATAGTCATTATATACAGTCTTTAATTAACTATTAGTAGAGAATAACGAGTAATGAATATACTTTATAGGGATCCTATTAATATCTAATAATAAAAATAATGAAATTCAATAACATGCTTTAACCACTAGGTGTCCCTTTATATCAGGGGTGCACGTTTATGGTGTAAATACAGCCTATCTACCAATTGGATCAAATATAAAAGTCAGCCGAATTAGTGTTTATACTGCAAAGAGACGTATTGTGTGAAAAGAAATGTAAGATGTTGTTTAATTGCTGATATATTTATGATCCACGTCACGTTTTCAGTGTTGGCGGCAGTTCCTCATGTTTGTCTAGAAGTCTTCTCATCATGGCTCTATAAATAGAGAATTACAGCAGATATGTAACATTTAATGCAGCCGAACCGTGTATTACAATGCCGTTATGTGATGACCTCCAAAGAGAAAAGCAAGCACACTCGGAATAAAGTGTTTTCGGTCTGTTTCCGGTATTTGTTTATGACGATGTGATGTGAGATGTGAAATGTGAGACTGGAATTGCACATGGGAAAATAACGTATCTATGGCACCATTTTAGATGCGGATTTTGTTAAACTAATACGTTTGCGCTGTGGACCAACACTATACATTGACGGGGAAGGGGGTAGCAATAAAGATAACACCATTAAACAGTTACACAACATAACAGAAATAATATCGATAGCAGCGTCCCTAGCAACCACCTTGGTAACAATGAAAACGTTGTATAGACGCAATTTCCTGAAGTAATCTTCGTAATAACTAGCAAACTAAAGATCATGTCACATGCACAATAATCTGAAATAACAACTCATATTTCTCGCATAAAATGACATCAAAACGCATTTTAATGGCCAAACTAACTTTAAAATAGGCATTTTACACCGAGAATAAAACGAAGTTCGGCCATGTTTTTTTTTTCTGCAGGGAGAAATGTGAAGATCACGTGACATAGTCGCCAGACATTGGAATGAATGGTGAAAAAAAACGTAGGGATCTTACAATTTCAGAGGCGTTTTTGTAGAAATACTACGTCCTACGTTGTGGACCAACGTAGTGATTACACATTTTTTTATGAGACTGGGTTGGTTAATCTCGTTCACTTCAAAGATTTGTTCAAAAAGAACGAATCGTTCGCGAACGACCCATCACTAGTGGGAACATAGGGATGACCCCAGTATTAACTGCAGAGAGTAATGACAGAGTAATTCCTGCAGAGAGTAATACCAGCACAGAGTATTGTACAGGGAACACCATGTAATGTCTCTGGCAGCTAGTAGATTAAATTGCGCTCAGTAGTTCAAATAGATTCCTGGCTTTGGGCCCTTGTTAAGATAAAATAGGTGAAATACATACATGAGAGTAGATCTGGCTACATGAAATATGCTCTCTTTTAAATAATGAATAACTTCTGTCAATTTCACTTTCTGTGCGGCTACTTAGCCCCATACAGTCACGATTCCCCTTTCAATTATTTCCAGTTTGGAAAAGCTGTGGTTTAACCTGCGCTGTGCAGAACAGCCACAGCAGGCTCTTCAGAACTCCGGCTTCCAAATGAGAGCCACTTGTCACGGGCACACTACAATACGTTATTAATTTGTCAGCTGACAATAACTTCCTGGGGTCTTCCCCACCATCTTCATTAGCACAGCTCAATCTCTTGCCATTTGTGTTTACAGAAATCAGCAGCATCAGGCGCCTGCAGACAGCCAATTGAATATTTCGCCCCCTGCATCTTTTCAAATGACCATGTAATGCCACCGCTGTTGCTTAGATGTGATCAGGAAGATATTTCTTAGAGAGTTAATGAACACAACAACGCCTGCAGATGAAATTGCCTCATCACATTGTGTCTCCAGTCTGCAGTACTTTGTATTCAGGAAAGGCCACAAAAGCATTTCTATCATTCAGTTTAAAGTACAATATAATAACTACAAAGCATAAACTCAGGGTGTGAAAATGTTTTCTTTTCCTTTCCTGTTTCTTTATTTAAAGCCCATGCCAGAATCAAACCAAAAAGTGTAGAGAAAAAGACGAATGGTTTAATGCTGTGTAAAGGCCTCAAGAGGCTGCAGGGTCCATTACACACACCAGCGGAAAACAAGCCAACGAGGGGGCCGGGACATTTACTAGTGGCCTGAGGGCCGGTCTGACCAACTTAGCAACTTATTAATATTATTTTTTGCTAACTTTCACACTTCAAATGTGTTTGCTTGTTCGCGTTGAGGGTCCGCCACATTAAGTGCTGTTCCAAACCAACAAGTGGGGAGGGTGTTACAAAAACACCATTAAAGAATTTTGAAGTTTATATATGAATTATTATTGATTATATATTGTCAAAAAGATGCTGATGAAACCGTTGTTAGGAACAGTTACGGCATTTCCTGTTTCTGTCGGAGAGAGGAGAGTTTGTG
>NW_011362894.1:0-3398 GCF_000735185.1 Notothenia coriiceps | reverse complement strand
TGATGTTCAGGTGTATATCAGTATGTAGTGTCTCTACTTTAAAGAGTCCTCTCCTGCTGATGTTCAGGTGTATATCAGTATGTAGTGTCTCTACTTTAAAGAGTCCTCTCCTGCTGATGTTCAGGTGTATATCAGTATGTAGTGTCTCTACTTTAAAGAGTCCTCTCCTGCTGATGTTCAGGTGTATATCAGTATGTAGTGTCTCTACTTTAAAGAGTCCTTCAGGCAGCATGATAATGTCTTTTAAAGGTTGACCCTAAAAGCAAAAATGCTGCACATTTCTGGGAACACGCAGATACAAATAACCGTAAAAAGAGAAGGAAAATTAGGTTAATTATTTGATTGTATTAAATAAGGATATAAGCAGTAGTGGAAGAGGCACTCCTTTACTTAAGTATAAGTAAGGCAGGCATTCAAAAAGTACAGAAGTATGAGCATCAAAATATACTTAGTAGCATTTAAATGATGCAGATTTCAGAATAATATTTATGCTATTGCTGGATTTTAATGTATGATCTTCAACACAATTTACATTTTGGGTAAGGAGCTAACTTTAAAGACTTGTTAAACTGCAAGGTGTCTTAATCCAAAATAATAATACATTATGATCCATATTTCTGTAGCCTTCTCAGCTCATCTGTGTTCCTTTTTGACCCTTCCTTAGGACTCGTCTTCCTACTCTTTAAAGAAACATGAAGTACCGTTAGTGCCTCGACAGATTTAAAGGGACTCACCAAAAAAGGTCGCAAACGGATCACTGCCGCCGAAGAATTCCCTGAAAACGTCGTCGGGATTTCGGAATGTGAAGCCGCTGCCGCCAAAGTGACTATAATGACCTCCTGTAAAAAAACAAACACAAAAGAAACACATAGACGTTTAAAGTGAAAAATCACGACCAGGTTTATGAATGCTGCTTTCAGAAGAAAATACAAATGCACGGTGATTTTAATATTAGAATTGACAGCAGATTTGTGTGAATATTCAGTCATTTTGAAAGTCTTCACCTCCTTCTCCTCTTCCTCCTCCTCTTCCTCCTGCTGAAAGGCCTTCTTTGCCGTATCTGTCGTAAGTATTCCTCTTTTCTTCTGTTGAGGGAAGAGAAGGACTTTAGATTAGATAAAGACAACAGAAAATAAGAAATGGTTATAATCACAACTGTATGGAAAAGGATTAAGGGCCATATGTGCACTTTTTTAGGGAGATCTGAGATTGAAGTCAGAATTCTGAGAAAAAAATGTGAAATCTGAGGAAAAAAATTAAATTCTGAAGGAAAGAAAATCAGAAGTCTGAGACTAAACTTGAAATTCTGAGAAAAAAAGGCAATATGAGCAAAAGAACTGGAATTATGAATAAAACATAAGGAATACTGAGAAAAACAGTCAAAATTCTGAGGAAAAAGATTTTAATTCGGAGAGAAAAAGTCAGAAGTCAGACTAAAGACGAAATTCTGACATTAAAAAGTCATAATGAGCCAAAAACTTCGAATTCTTAAGAAAAAAATAAAATAAATCTGAGGAAAAAATATTTGAATTCTGAGGAAAAAATATTTGAATTCTGGGAAAAAAGTTGGCAATCTGAGACTTAAATCAGAAGTCTGAGATTACATTTGGAATTTTGAGAGAAAAAGTCATAATTACGAGCAAAAAATTGAAAAAATAAGGAATTCTGGGAAAAAAGTAATTCTGAAAAAAAAAAGTCAGATTTCTTGGGAAAAAGATTTGAAGTAGGAGAAAAAAAATCAGAAATCTGAGATTAAAGTCGAAATTCTGAGATTAAAAAGTCATAATGAGCCAAAACATGTAATTCTGAAGAAAAACAGCAGGAATTCTGGGGGAAAAGTCGGCAGTCTACACGGCAGCGTGCGTTGCTTCAACTTGATTCACTTTGAATGGGGTGACGTCAAGCTTTGCCGAACTGCATGTTCCGTTGCGTTGCTTTGAAAGTTGAGAAACGTTCAACTTTTGAAGCGTCGACGGAAGCCAATCAAATCATATGCCAGTACAAGCGCTAGCCAATCAAACCGCGTGCTTGCGTGTCCGGGGCGGGAGATTAATGTGATTGGTTGTTGGTGGTCGCACGCCAGACACGGCCACCGGCAAGCTTCAACGCACGCTGCCGTGTGGACGTACCGTGAGACTCAAGTGACAAGTCGGAGATTAAACTTGGAATTCTGAGAAAAAAAAGTTCAAAATTCTGAAAATATTCTGACTATTTTTCTCAGAACTCTAATGTCAGTGCTCCAAAATAAAAATAAATCACTTCTGGTCAGATGCAAAAAAATTCATAAATGCACATATGGCCCTAATCCTCTTCCGTACAAAGTCCTCACGCTGAAGGTACGCCTCTTTTTAATGTTTCCTTTTCAGTGAGACCGATCATAATATCGTGTCCATATTTCCAAATATAATTAAAAAGAACTACTTTATATAATTAATTTACGACCATCTGCGTGTAATCGCTGTGACTGTTTAAAAGCTGCTGTTCAACAGTCATTAAAAGGCGTCTGAGCCATGGCTGTTTAATAAGAACTGGATGCAGCGTGGGAGGCGGGGTCTCGTTCTTTCCTATGAGAGCTGCCCATTGGCTCATGAGGACAAAATGGCCCAACTTTTGAGAGAGCGAAACGTCACAGATTACTGTTAGAAATTAAAATCAATGTTTTATGGCATAATTTAGTTAGAACATACCGTCAGTTTAAATGCTATTTTATTCTGGAAAAAAACGGAAGTTCTCAATACCAAGCTTTTATTCTGAAAATCATTCATGACGACATCCGGGACTACCGTCCATTAGTATCATTAAAGTGGCTATTGACGCCGTTAACATGTATTACATATAAAGTTATGAAAGAGATAAGGAGGAGAAAAGGCATGTGGAAGTAAGCAATGAATGTAAAATGTCGAAATCCTCTGTTTAACGCAATATCTGACACAGAAGACCGAGGGGGGAGTCCCCTACGTCACCACAGCCCCCAGAGAGGAGGAGCGAACAGCCAGCAAGCCGGAAAGATGAATGTGTGTGGGGTCTCTTCTGCACGGCGGCTGTCACTACCCGATCCGTACCCCTGCCCGATCTGTACTGCGCATGTGCGAGATGGTCCGCCATATTGGAAAACTCCGGACGGCAACCCAGGAAGGACACTTGACACAGTGGCTTTTGGCAAAGCTGAAAAATAAAACTTGAGACAGATGAGTTATTGTTATTACAACGTGACTTCACTATTATTTAACAACTCTTTTTATTGGGTTATTTTATTTGGGGTTAAGTACATCAGAATAAGTGAGAAATGAATTTTACTTCTGTTAGACAGCTATCATACTGAATAAATATTTACTGTGAATGTATGCAAAGATGTATGGCATATGGCTGTCTTACAGAAGTTAGATCCATTTCTCATT
>NW_011362893.1:0-3983 GCF_000735185.1 Notothenia coriiceps | reverse complement strand
AAGCCAGGTTTTGAGGCGGCGAAGGGTGGAGAAGGAACGCTCAGAGGAAGCAGCAGAGACAGGTAGACATAGACAAAGTTCGATCAACTTTTCCACTTCTGTCAGGAGTTCCCTTGTTTGAGGATGCAGTGCTCCGATGAATCCTGCAACGTCTTGAGCTGTCTTGAGTCCTTTTGTCTTGGAGAGGTTACCCAGCAATGTGAGCTGCATATGTAGACGAGATTTATCTAACTGATCGGGCACCTGTGCAGCAGTGATCTCTCTCATGCCTAAGTCTTCTCCGTTTGCGGCATTGATGACAGTTTGCTCTCTCAGGGCAGCGACTTGTAGGCCTTCTTGGTCGAATCAGCGATCCAGCTCAGCTGTCACAAGATCCAAGGCCTCATAGAACTCACGCCGCCACTGCTGCTCTCCTACATCAGTCACGATGGCCTCTGTCTCCTCCGTATCTCTTAATCGGGCAGGGGTTCTGTTGGTTCGTGGAGGAAGGGGCATTTTCAGGTTGTTTCTTTCTGCACAAGCAGCCACTTTGGCAGTCATCTCCATAATAAATAAATCCATCTTCTTTCAGTCCATGCATGCGCTGTCGTAGCGCACTCACACACTCCAGTGCCCCCTTCGCACTTGCCTTCTCACTTTGGAGAGCTCTGGCTACGGTCTCGCATGGTCCAAAAAGAGCCTCAAAGCACAAAAGGCCAAAGTATGTTTTGGCTTTTGTGGCTTGTTTGTTTTGCAGAAAAAACATCCTTTATGCAAGAAAAAAGTGCTTTTTCAGTTGAATCAGGTGCACTGTAAAGTCCAAGGAAAGCATTCACTGCCTCAAGTTTTGAATCCACGTATTGCAAAGTAATGGAAAATTGCTCTGATGTACTTATATCAGTGGTCGCATCTGCAGTAAGACCATAGAAAGAATGCTCTCTCGCTTCGGACACGATTTCTCTTTGAACAGCATGGGCGAATATCTCCAGTATTTCATTTTGTACCGTGTCGGACATCCAGTTGTCTCTTCGCTGCAGTCACTCCCGGCATTTTGGCAATGTAAATGTCCGCTCCATCATCAGTTTCCATAGCACCCCATCTCGATTGTTATGGCCTCTTAATGATAGTCCTAAGATGCCGATGAATCTTACTGATCTGAATATTAGCTCTAGGACTGTTCTGGCCGTTGTTTGCTCTTTCTCAACAATCTCCGACAGTAGAGCATTAATGGGAGTGTTGTTGAGCAGCGATGCAAGCATTCTCTCAGATTCTGAGTGAATGTCAGACAACTCGTGCTGGCTAAACTTTGTGGTTGCTTTACGCCAGTTACAAAAGCCTCCTACTGTAAATGAACTTGTCTTTCTGTCATTATGTCTTAAGCCCTTCTCTATGGCTTTGCAGCAGGTGAAGCAAAGAACGGTGTCTTTCTCTGTGACATAATGCACCCAATTCCACCGGGTAAACCAGCTTTTCTGAAATGACCGCTCGTAGGTCTCTACCCCAATTTTCCAGTTTCCTCGGTGTTGCTGCTAAGAGGCTGGTGCTCGTTGGTGGTTGTCCTGCTCCGGCATCTTCTAAATTCAATATTTTTTGCAGATTTATCGTTTTTAGAGAGAAAGAATTCCGATATATACGTTTTTGCGCCATGTCAGTTACTTGTGTTGTTGTGCGTCACGTTAAAAGTAGCCGACTAAAAAAACAATATATATAAAATATAATCTCAAGCACAATGAAAGGAAATAAATATACTGTATATAAAATAAAAATAAAATACATTTGCAGACAAGGGTGCTCCACCTGCCTGCCGCTAGGGGGTGCTGCAGCGCCCTCAGCACCCCCCTTCCCGCGCCCCTGAGTGGAGTAAAAATACCAGGTTAACCTCTAAATTGTAGTGGAGTAGAATTACATTTCCCGACTTGGGATCTATAAAGTATCTCTCTCATCTTATCTTATCTTAAGATGATCGATGGCTACTGCCATATCTGCAAAATTTGCCTCTGAACCTTGACAAGTGCATGTTTCAAGGCTTATAAAAGACCAGCTATTAAATAAAGCTCTTCTGACCTTAGCTGTCATGTGGGTATATATTAATGCTGCCCATTATGGACACAAGCAATTTTCACCCATGTATTAATTATATGTTTTACATTTGATAACGCCAATGTGTTTCCCATCCCCTAAACCTCCAGGGATGTACACAGTTTAATAATGGCAGCTTCTAATTATGGGAAATAAGAAAACGTATTTTAAAACTACAATTCCCAGTAGAGACCTGCCTTAGAACATGTTGCTAAACATAATAGCCAGCATGTGTAGTTCTGGGGGGCGTGGACACGTTCGAGTCCTGTTTTGGATAGTGTGCCGTGGATGGGCGTCATTCCATTTCAAAGAGCTGTTTGACGCTCGGCGTAACCTTGGGACACTGCCACTCCAACATCCAATCATAGAGCTTGAGGACTAATCACGGGGTTTGTCAAGCAAAGCGGATGGTGAAGTCCCAAACGATAGCTGAGGATTATGGGTAGTGTAGTGTCTTCGGCCATCCTAAACTCCGAAAAAACTATTTGTTTCTCCGAATCGAAGAGGAAAAACACAAAAGCATTGCACACCATTTAAACCAATCAATGTTGTATAATTAACAAGGATAATCTGATGTTTTTTAGTGGATAAATACGGCAGATATCACTGTAAATTCATTTGACAGTGGGAAGAATACTTCCGGTTTTATTATGAAAACTTCGAGACCCGAAATACTGTTTTCACCACGTGAGGGTTGACGCCAACTTTACATGGACGCTGCCGTCAATAGAAAATAATAGGGGGAAAGACGTAGTATACACGTTCTCCTGGCGAGACCTCAAATAATCTATAATATCTATCAAACTATAGATCCTACACATCCACTGGATGTATATTCTAAAAGTACAACAGCCCATGAGACAAAAATCTACCGGAAGAGTCACATCCCTGTCGATCTCAAAGGCTTCAGGGAAAATAAAAACATCTGTTGCTGTTAGTAGAAGTCACTTCAAGATAGAAAATTTAATTAACTGAAGTGTCATCACCATTCTATCTGCAAGACATCTAGCCTTGAAAGCATTGGAAAATGGTAAAGACCACAGCAACAAAGACACATAATGACTGGTTGTTACATTGATTTTGAGATGTGACTCATTAATTAAAGCCTGTCATGGCTCCAGTTAACTGACGTCAATCGAACTGCACACACACATCCTCAGGTGGGAACCTCCAGGATTGTGGTCGAATGTCTTTTTCAACGGAGTGAAATGACCCGGAGGTTTCTAGGTGTCAGCCATGATAGGAGCTGTTAGAATCCTTTATATCAGGGGTTCCCCAAGTGGGGGTCGCGAGATGATTACAAAATAAAAATGGAAAATAAAAAAAATAAAAAATTATTATTAATAATAACGTTTGCATAGACATTTTCAGGGGCGGACTAGCCATCTGTATAATTTCCCGGCAACGAGGCTCCCCCTTGTTCCCCTCCCCCTCCCCCACTGTTATTTTGGGGGTCGCGGGCTGAAAAGTTTGGGAACCCCTGCTTTATATGATAGGAAAGGAGCCTAAATGCTTCCTTTGCTATCTCCTCTAGCATAGTGTACACTGGACCATCCTTTAGGAAAGGAAAGGTGATAATGCTGTCCAGAGGTGGGAGTAAGTCCTACATGTGCAAGTCATGAGCAAGTCTCAAGTCTTGACCTACAAGTCCCAAGTCACTGTGGTGAGAGTCAAGCAAGTCAAGTCAAGTCAGGCCCGGTTCCAGAACAAAATGACTCAGGGTGCATCTGAGATTAGAGGGGGTGCAGTGGTAAAGTGCTAATTTTATAAGTGGGGAGTGGACCTAACAAGGGGGATCCTCACCTCCTCTAGGAGGGTCCTCACTTCCTTTTTTCAATATTGAAGTTAAAAGCATCAATCTGGTGCACTTTGAGAGCAACATGAAGAGATCTATGGATCTATGTGCTCTTTGCTTGATTCATGCC
>NW_011362892.1:0-8501 GCF_000735185.1 Notothenia coriiceps | reverse complement strand
AGATGTTGCTTGGTGCTCATCCTTAAAATGAAATAAACCGTAACTTTTGAGGGGATCTTGATTTTATTTGACACACGGCACTGAACACACATGCAGAGGTAAACACAGAACACACATGCAGAGGTGAACACAAGACAACATTAGCACGACCAGTAATCCTACAAGCTGTCATCACTACCCTCCTCCTGACTGTTCTCCTCACTGTCTTCCTCTCTGTCAGACATGGTAGCTGATGATGTAGGCTACTACCTTCTCTCTGGTTGAGTCTGCGATTAGTTGCTTGCATCAACAGTCAACAGCTGTTTTTGGGTCGAAAGTCTGTTGTCATCTTAGACAAGTGGATGTAATCAAATAAGTGTATGTGAACATAACCAATAACCTACCACAGCCAATAACAAATGAGTGTAACTTATTTTATTTGTGTTGTTCATTCATATCTTATTTTACCTTAACATTTATTTATTTATGCATTTTTTTTGTATCTCTCCAGTTTTAAAGGATATTTTTGGTTACTGTCCTATAGTAGTATACATTTGAATGATTTCAAACCTGTTTATCCCAATAATTATAAAGGAGTGCCTTGGAAATATATGTTTACATAAATTGTGACCAAACCGTTGAACTTAGACTAAAGTTAACTATCTAAACACTCAGAGTCCTTACCTCACTGAGCTGTAGTCATCAGCATCTCAGTCTGACTGGAGAGGACTCTCCCTCCACATTATTGTAGAAACATCTTCTTCTTATATCCGTTAGAGCAGCTAGCACCAGATTCTAATAACAACAGCGCCGGTACCGGTGCACCCTCCCTCGCTCACTCGCATTTTTTGCTGTGAGCTGCGGGCGCCAGATAAGCCAACATCCCCCATTTTCATCACTTACAGCGCCCATCGTACAGGGCAAATGAAACGTGTAACCGGGGTGAAAAGGGTGTTACATTTACTTAATTATGAATATTGTTACATCAAGGCCGAACATTAGGATGAGCCCCAACGGTCAAAAAAAATGTTTTCCCTCCCAGAACTGCCAGCGCAGCGCCTCCCCAGGCGCAAATAGGCGAAAAGTTATAACGCTAGTGCTACGTGCCGGCCCTCAGTTAATATGCAACTCGCAAATATCTTTCTCTCTCTCTCTCTCTCTTCTCCCTTCTCTCTCTCTCTATTCTCTCTCTCCTCTCTTCTCTCTCCTCTCTTTTCTCTTCTTCCTTCTCTCTCTCCCTCTCTCTCTCTCAATGTTGGTACGCAAATGCACCTTTTTTCAAATGACCCGGTGCTCTTTTTTTGGCGGAGGTGCGCATGCGCACCTGCGCACCAGTTATGTGCAGCCCTGATCATATATTTCCTTATCTGAGTCAGCTGAGCCGTATCTGGCCGCTCAACACTTACAGTGTCACATACTGTACTGTATGCAGAAGTATTATTTTAAGCAACACATTAAGTTGACGAAACACTAGAGACAAATGTAATTAAAGTCAGATCCACTCGTGTCTTAGACGGGGCAGTGATATCATAAACCTGTTAATGTACGCATTCAAACACTTATTCTTTTACCAGCAGTATTCAGCGCACGTGGCCAGAACCAACCTGCATTTATGATTTCTGACATAAAAAACTACACAAAATGGAATTGAGCCAATCGTTAATGTTATCGTTTACACCTGTGCGTTTTACTGCTATGACAAGTCTTGATGTCTACTTGGTCCATTTTGTAAACATTAAAAGATTCTTACTCCTATTTCAGCTCTGGATTTGGTCTGCACCAACTCCGGAGAAAGATATCTCAATAGCTGATGGTTATTAGAGAGCTTGTGTTTGCTCTTTGTTATAAATATAGTGGTTTTATTAGTGTAAAAATGCTGATGATAATGGAAATGTTGTGGTTGGTAATAGAAAAATAAATTCAGGATAGGGTTTTTATCCGTCAATAAAACATATATTTATAAAACAACAAAAAACAAGATAAAAAGGTAGAGGTTATTCCAAATATTCATTTTCTATAAAACAATTGTAAAGTTACCTTTCGAACACAGAAAACCGTATGTCATGATCAACTCAAATAGACAGTAGCTACTTACAAATTACAATATTCATGATTAAAATGGTGACAGTGCAAAAAGGTTGAGAAACTCTTCGATAGAGTGAGAAAATCAAAAATATGAAAAACAGAGGGGGGAATAATATTATTGTGTATTTCACCCGTGACATTTTTAGGAGTCAGTGTGTAGCTGTCATGTGCCTTCCTCTCGTCCCCCGTACAACACCGTTTTCTTTAACATCCACCCACACAGGGTTATGTGGTTGTCATGGTTACTAAAACAAAAACTTTGTGTTGCATTGATATAATCCTCCCATGTACAGTAGTATCCCCACTTGCCCTCACATACAATTTAACACATCACATCCATGAAAACACGGCAGCAGCAGAAGACCCACAACCAATTACTCGCTTGAAATATGAATGTAATGGAATGTATGAGATGGCCACATTGTCTCATACGCAGCATGGAAAAGGATTTAATAGCAAATGCAAAAAATGATAAATCTGAGTGAGTATAGCAAATAAATCATAAGAGGACATCTTGTTCAGTTTATGTGAGGCTGACATGTAAATGACCCAACACCACAATTAATACGTGCAATTACAAACACCCACAGCGTTGTTATCTGACAGAAATGTAGCAACACAATAATCTCTAGTCTGCAAGTAACCTTTTTGCAGAGAGGCTTTTTTAATTGGCTGTCTGAGTGGTGGAATATTTTGTGCAGCTCTGACTCTAACAAGACACAAAATGAAGGAAAATGCTTGTGAACATTTTTCAGTTGGTTTGTAACCTCCAAAACAAACATTCATGGTCAGACCTTCAACAAGACACTCCTATCTGCAGCTTATCAAATTGCATCTCTTGCTGAAAGACAATTTATTTATCTCTCTACTGTAGATCGTAGGGGACAAATATTTCCACATAACATGTTGTCAGTATTTGTCACTAAGAAAAACAAGCCAGTTGAAGACATCGTTACATATGTAGGTGCAAATGTGCCAGTAAAATATATGAAAATATTAAATCGTGTTTTTCCTAAAAGCCTGATTGCAACCATTTACATTTTAACACATAATATGTAAGTGTTTCTTTATGATTGAAGGGCTTTTTGCTTTCACGTCTCATTGGATCTCATTTAACTTGTACTTCAAATCAAGAGTGTACTCATTCTGAAAATGTGTAAAAAGGTTCAAGGACACGATTTTAACAAGATACATGACGTTGTTTAATTTATTTATGTATTTGGTTTGTTATTTTATCTTTTCTTGAATATCATTTACCTGTTATGTATTTGTTTGTTTGTTTGTTTGTTTATCTGCTTATGTGTTTATGTCTATTTATTTGTTGTTTTATGTTTTTGTGTTGTGTTTTTCAATAACAAATGTATTTCTTTAAGAAAAAAGAATATATATATATATATATGTTAGTAATTTAGTTTTTGGGAGAAGGGGTAGGATTAAATAAGTGTAAACTTCTTCCCACCCCTTTTCGATGTGTAATTAAGTAGATTATTTCTTTATACATAATTTAGAATCAGTAATATTTTTGTATATCAATTTGACACTGATTAATTTTGTATTGCATAATAATTCTCATGTTCAATTTGTGTATTATTGTTTTACACATTCGAAATAAATCAAATCAAAAAATCTTAAAATGTTGGCAACTAATTAAAAGACTAAGTATTCTTCTGAAATGAATTAGCAGCTATAAAAGCAGCTGGTCAGACAATTTAGCAAATGAGCTTTTAAAAACAATTCAGATCCTAATCAGCTTATTTTGAGTAAACAGATGTGAATCTTTAAAAAATCCTGCCTATACATACATGCGTAGTTAGAAACTCAATCTCATGTTGTTGTTGCTGTTTCTGATCTATTATGGTGAGTATCCCGGAAGAACAGGAAGTGAGTTTCCTACCTTTATTAGTTCTGTGCACAGCGGGGTCAGAACTCTTCTGCCGTGAGAACTCCTCGGCATTTTCCTCTGGAGGACAAAATCAAAGAGAGAGGAAGAAGAAAGTAAGAAAAGCTGCTGTGAGGAATCCAATATCTCAAGAGAAGGTGGTTAGTGTATTACTCATACAATTACTTTGCGCTTCAAATCTTTGATATTCATCTCACGGGAAAATTCCTTTCTGTAAGGATTGATTTAATTTCTGGGTCTTTCATTTTGAAAAATAATTCTATAGCCAAGCTGACATGTTTGGATAAAGTTTGTGGGGCTTTTATTTGGAAAAATGACCCTCAACCTTACCTACCTGGTTGGATACAGTTACTTCCTGGAGCTTTTATTTAAAAAAAAAAACATGCATCTTCCGGTAAGGATATCAGTATAAGGCTTTTCTTCCCGTAATTAACAGTAAAGATGAAATGTGACATGTCTAACAAACGTAAAAATGTATTACTGTTGGAATTCATAAATGTGTCATTTTACGCCTGCAGTTGAAAGTGTGGTTTTATTGCTCTGTTGGTTGCCAGCTGGATTTTAATGATTTGGCCAATTCTCCTCCTGAGCGTTGCCTCAGTGTTTCCTCTCAAACAAGATTAGGTGGAAACTGATTGACACGAGGAACATATCTAAAGATGCTTTTGGTTCAGGGGTTATGAGAGTATTGCAACACTTTAAGGACTTGTTTCTAAACACTTGGAGGATGCACATGCAGAATATATTTCAAACACATTATTTTAAAACATGTAATAGTTTAAAATAACAATCATGACCAGATGGACCAAAGAAGACGAGAAGAAAATATTTGGCATGCACAGCTTACGCTATTTGATTTTAGAGATCTTCTGCATCTTTTCTGAAATTCATGGTGACATTGATTGTGATGCTGCTAATTTTCTTTTACCTGCTGCTATGTGTCTGTTTTCTTATCCTAACACTGACTATACACATATTGTAGACACAGATGGGATTCATTGTCACGATTGAGGGTAGAGCAGGGTTGACAAGGTTTGAACAGAAAAATACCTTTTAATTGCAGGAAATCAAGCAGAACAGGGCAAAACAAAGGTAAGAAATCTCTCCAACACACACAAAAACAGACCATGGGTGTTTCTCAATGTCGAGTACGCTTGCTTGGTAGCACATGTCTTCCGAGTCACTTGCTTCAGAAGCGAGGCAAGAATACTTCCTGGCATTCGGAAAACGAAGAGTGGAAGAGGCGAGCAAGTGTGCAGGTGTGCGTCATATGAGAGGCCCCGCCTTACATTTTCCATCACAGACTTGGGGAAATTGGTCCGTTTGCAAAGCATTGTGGGGATTTTTAAGACTGCGGAGTCTACACATGTGCAGGCTCGAAATTTCTCGCTATACGAAGTACGCCGGGCTCGGTAGAATTCCAAGTACGCCGGGACATTGGAACAGTCCTTCGGCGGCACTCGAAGACGTAGTATGCTTGAAGTAGTGGCTCTGGAGCAGCTTTACTCGACATTGAGAAACACCCCATGACTCTCCATGGGACAATGAACAAGGATCTGACAACAAACAGAAAACCAGAACCTAAATACATGCAGGACTAATCACAAGGACAAGAAGGCAGCAGGTGAACACAATCAGGTAATCAAACAAGAGGGGAAACACAGAGACAGGAAGTTAAAACAGACATAACACAGGGGTGAACACTTTTCAAAATAAAACAGGGATCAAGCCAGATTGTTACATTTATATCTGCAAAACCAGTTGAAACCAACACAAATAAATGGTTATTTAAATGAATATACTAATGGGTGTTTTGATGTGTGGTCTGTGTTTCTTAAACCTTCAATCCTTGGAAGAGGCTCATGTGTTCAGAGAGTGAGAGACTAAACCATTAAATGTGATCCATCAGGTGGCTCCTATTATAAATAGTTGGTACTAATAGCAGGAGGCAGGTGTGACACGCTGCAGCACAGTTTCTGCTCTCACCTGTCACTCCTTTTTCCCTTCACACCATCTGACCATGACCTCCAGGTCGAATTCACTTTCTCCACCTCCTCCTCATTCTCTCACCTCTGCATTTCCCTTTTTAAATCAGGGCATTCCATCATACTTTATTTTTTTATTTATTCTAAGTCTGGCACATAGCCACCTTTTTTAAATCAGAAAATCAATGTAGCAAATTGGTGAAATTAATTCAGGATCATACTGTCCTCGAATGTGGAATTTTCTGATAAGTGGCTCATCCTATCCTCTCCTACTCTGCATGTATACTTTTATAATCAGACATCAGTAGCACCTTTTTCAGCATCTTTCAGTAGATTTAAAGAGGCCCTATTATGCTTTTTATGGGTTTCTCTTTCCTGTAGTGTATTAGACCCCGTTTACACGAGAACAAAACGGGTTGGATCCGCATAGTTTCTCTTGCGTATAGCCCTTTCATTTACACGAGGCCGTATAACAANGTGAACATTAATAGAATATCACCTCCCATTTTCAGAGCAATCTGACTATTATAACATTAGCGTTAAGCAAGTTTACTTAAATATCTGCCAACTTATGTTGTGGCAGATATTTAAGTAAACTTGCTTAACGCTAATGTTATAATAGTCAGATTGCTCTGAAAATGGGAGGTGATATTCTATTAATGTTCACGTTCACACAGTCGGTGATTTTTGCCGGCCGTCTTTCCTGCAACGGCAGCTTTTCTGTATTTCCTTTCTCCTGTAATACTTGATCGCTTTAAACTCCGCACACTGAGCTCTGATTGGTCAGTGCTTTCACTGAGTTGAGCTCTTAGCCTGCAACCTAACCTGCTCCGGGGCAGGTTAGCCGCACAGCATAAGTTACTATGGAGATCTAGCCTGCTAAAAAGAGAACCAGCTTCGTAGGACCGGAAACCCCGACTTTTCTAAGCGAAAATCCTGCTTCGTAGTATACCCCCCAGGTGTTAGTATATTATAATTCTCGATGTTTTTTTAATGTTTTGAATCAGGCGACTCCTAGTGGTAGTTTTTTTAAAAGACACCTCGGCAAACGGCAGTGAGACAGAGCAACATGTGGACTTGTGTTTTGTCACTGTCATTTACTGTCAGGTAAGATAAAGTCAAACATAAAGTAACTAATGTTCATATTTTGTAGTCATGTTGAGCAACTTATTTATCGTAGTTAGTTATAATTGCGTCAATTTGCTAACGTTCTTCTTGTGTTGAGAGGGGTTCATTAGCATGATAGCCAGCAATGCTAAATGCAGTTAGCATTTGTAAAGTAGCCTAATTAACGCCACCTGTCTCTGAAAGCCTACAAACCTATAATTCCTAAATTTCCTGCAAATATGGCTCTTCTTCAACATTAGTTGTTGCATGCAAACAAAACACATATCTAGCATAACATGTAAAGTTTGTAGCTTCATTAAATACGTTTTAGTAGTTAGTCCGTGACACATTTTAGCTACTCCATTTTAGTAGACTGTTAAGCAAGCGTTTCTTTTGTCATTTAACTTAATATGTAATATAATGCACATTTACTTGACTCCTTTCGCTATATGAAAAGGAACCTAAACAGACATAGGATAGTATTACTTAATGTTGTTGGAGAATTTTTAGTTTTTACTCTTTAGTGTAGAGATATGCATTTGTATTTTATTGCACTACATTTCAATAATGCCAATTTGTACAAAGGATGACCACTGTCTGAGATACAGATATACATGTACAGTGCCCTCTTGATACATTGATCTTCTTTATTACTTATTGATTAACTTGCTGAATATTAGCTTAATCAACTCATTGTAAAAAAAATTGAGAAAGCGGCAATGGTTATTTCCCAGAGCCCAATATGAGGTCTTCAAATGTCTTGCTTTGTAACAGAAATATTGATTATTTCTCAATTATTGATCAATAATTTCATTTTCGACTTATTGTTTTAGCTCTTTTGTCAAAGTCGGGCTTATTTTGTCTACATTAACACACCATTACTGGGTGACCATGCCAAAACTCTTATCATTATTCAGTAAATTGATTTGCAATGACCTAAACATTTCTACTTGTAGAGTTGCTTCGTAGCATTTAGTATTTTGCCACTTGCATTCAGCTTATTTAATGAACTACTTCACACATACTTATCATCATGTTCAAAACAGTTGTACGGGCTGACTTTGAAGTCCCCATGGTGTCGTTCTATGTTTGTTCAAAAGTTGTTATTATCTCCCTGCTCTCAGCCTTCAGGGAATATCTGCCTTGCTTTTTCACTTTCATTGTCTGTTAGTAGCACAGTAATACAATCTCTCTCTGTCTCATTCTCACACACACACACACACACACACACACACACACACACACACACACACACACACACACACACACACACACACACACACGCACACACACAGACACGTGCATACACACACACACACACACACACACACACAGACACGTGCATACACACACACACACACACACACACACACAGACACGCGCACACACACACACACACACACACGCACACGCACACACGCACGTACAAGTACATACGGAGCTAG
>NW_011362891.1:0-1572 GCF_000735185.1 Notothenia coriiceps | reverse complement strand
CACGTCCTCCTGGTAGCTGGTCCACTGAGACAGGGAGCCCTCCAGCTGGCTGTGGGTTACAGCACAGTGTGATCATTCAACAGTGTGCTTCTATAACTTTGAATGGAACCTGAAACGGGATCTTAATGGTTAGAAACAGTCCCTTGACGGCGTCTTTCTGACAGGTTGCCCATCTCTGTCTCTTTTAGAGAAGGCACCGTGGGAATTGTAGTCTTTTAAACCGTGTTGACTACAGACGTCACGACCAGGTGGCCTTTTTTATAAAAACGAAATGCAAGCTCTAACAACTCCATTCATTTAAATGATCCGTTGGTCCACACGCAGTTACAAGAGATAGTTGAGATTTGCTTTATCTGACGACGGCTCTAATTCAAGATCCAAGTCTCTCTCGTCGTGAGCTCAGCAGCTACCGGGTAGATGAGAGCCTGAAGTCCTCCTCCAGCAGAGCAACATGAATATATACAGGACATAGAACTAATAAAACAGATCAAATAGTGAAGAGAATGTTCTGAGATGTGAAAGTAAATACAAATCAAATAGAAATAGTGCAAGAAGAGTCTGTATACAGGAATGTGATCTATAGATGAAGACAGATGAATGTTTGTGGATGTTCTTCACAGAGTGCAGGTGTTTCACAGTCTCATGGCCTGTGGGATGGAGCTGTCTCTGAGTCTGGGGGTTCATCGTTCTGCAGAAACATATCAGGGGTAGCTTTCTAAAATAAAAACGACTGAAGACCTGGCGAGGCAGAGCAGCATTTAGACGCAGTGGAAGTTTATAGACTAGTCAAACAGTGTAGGAGCCATTTCCTTAGTCTATATTCATGTATCATTTAGAGTAGATTTATAGCATGAGAGTGTGTGTATTTGCAGGTCGGGTATTGCAGCATAAAAGGAGAGGTGCTGCAATATTTTACTTTTCAATCGGACATTCCTTTAGTTTCTCTCTCAGCAACAAGCGTCTCTTCACCGGTCAGCCAATCACAGGCTACAGGATAACACTGATGGATATGGTGGTCACTACAGACAGTGCTGTCAGTATCTGCAGCGCTCACCTCTTGCAGTGGATGGAGGCGCACAGCAGGTGGTCCCAGGACTCCTTCAGCTCCCGGAGGTTCTCCTGCAGGACAGGAACCCCCTCAGCTGAGGTGTTCCTCTGCACGGACTCTCCTCGAGTGATCAGCATCTTCAGCTGGATCTCCTTCTCCTGACGGGCACTCAGCAGCGCCTGCACATTCACCGCATGTCACTACTTACAGTACATGTTCCAGATTATACTTCCATAAGGTTACCTAGGGACCAGTTCCAATGAGGACTTTCCCCGATAACGGATTGGTGTTGGTAGAGTTAAATGTTATGGACTGTACATTGGGTGCAGTAGATAGTGCTGATATTACTTTATTATAGAAACTGTTGATGCACTGCAGTCAGACAGAGTGTGTGTGTGTGTGTGTGTGTGTGTGTGTGTGTGTGTGTGTGTGTGTGTGTGTGTGTGTGTGTGTGTGTGTGTGTGTGTGTGTGTGTGTGTGTGTGTGTACCTCCAGCTTGTGTTTGGGCATGATGGTGATCTTGT
>NW_011362890.1:0-4901 GCF_000735185.1 Notothenia coriiceps | reverse complement strand
TGTGAATTTGATTCTGTTTCACGAGTGTGCTAACGAGTGTCTTCCTCAGGGTCTTAACGAGTGTCTGAACAAGGGTGTTAACGAGGGTGTTAACGAGTGTCTAAAACGAGCGTCTTAACGACGAGTGTCTTTACGAAGAGTGTCTTAACGAGGGTCTTAATGACGAGGGTCTTAAGTATCTTAAGGAGGGGTCTTAACGAGGGTCTTAACGGGAGTCTGAACAAGTGTTTTAATGAGGGGCTTAACGAGGGGCTTAACAACGAGGGGCTTAACGAGGGGCTTAACGAGTTAACGTAGAGTTAATTGGTGAATTGATGTTCCTGTTAGCGAGGGTCTTAACAAGCGTCGTAACGAGTCTCTAAACAAGGGTCTAAACGAGGGTCTTAACGAGGGTCTTAACGAGCCAACGTAGAGTTAATTGGTAAATGTATGTTTCTGTTAACCAGGGTCTTAACAAGCATCTTAACGAGCTGACGGAGAGTTAATTGGTTCATTTCTGTTTTGTTTCTGTTTGTGTTTCAGCTCACCGGACAGCCGGTTCTGATTGGAGGAACGATGGGAACCTGCAGCTACGTCCTGACCGGCACAGAGAAGGGCATGACGGAGACCTTCGGGACCACCTGTCACGGAGCCGTACGAGATTTAACTAATTTAATGAATTTGCTTTCTCATAAATTTGATATTTGGAATTTAAAAAAACTCGGATAATAATGGCATTTTTTTTCAGGAAATATTTGTTGTTTTCTCTCTTAAATGTTCTACTTTTAATTCTTGTACATTTGTATTCTAGTATATTTTAATAATTAATTGATCTGTACCTGTGTTGTGTTCAGGGTCGCGCTCTGTCCCGGGCGAAATCTCGCAGAAACATCGGCTTCCAGGACGTTTTGGACAAACTCGCCGATCAAGGAATCGCCATCAGGGTCGCCTCGCCAAAACTGGTCATGGAGGAGGTGAGGAGGGGTTATTTTTTACATCAGTAATTCAATAATTATTGGGTTATTCTTAGTTTGGGTTGTGGCGGCGACTTTGTCACCTCTACCATTTCGGGAAAACATTTTGATATTATTTTTGCGACTCAAAATTGGCACTAAACCTCTTCTGTCTGTAACTGTTTGGTTTTCAAGAAAATAATCTTTTGTTGAATTTTTTTGTAATTTAATCAAATATCATAATTTCATATTTGTAATTTTATATACAGTATATATATATTATACTAGTTTCTATTTAAAATGTTTGTTTTTTTTACGGAAATGTGATTTTCTAACTCTTTATCCTCACCTAACCCTTCTCATATATTTGTTATTTTAATCTTAGACATTATCCACGCTTTTTAAAATTGTTATTAGTTTAATTTCAGTATACATTTCTTATTGACAGATTTGTTATTTATTTTCAATAATCTTTTATTTTTCATCACGTTGGCACTAATTGGCTTCCATATTGTTCAAACAATCAAGCATTTAATTTTTTTAACTTCCCTCTGAATATCTTTTTGTTTTTTACACTTTGGCGTGAATTGGCTTCCGTACGTTGCAAACAACAATGGATTTCTTTGTTGTTTCTCAATATTTTTCTCTTTTTTTTCATCTCTTTGGCATTAATCCTCTTCCATACTATGCAAACACTAAAATATTGTGTTCCCGTGTTTCCTTCAGGCTCCTGAATCGTACAAGAACGTGACGGACGTTGTGAACACGTGTCACGACGCAGGAATCAGTCAGAAGGCGATCAAACTGCGACCGATCGCCGTCATTAAAGGATGAATACTGCACGACGTTAAAGACTTTAACCACAAACAGGAAGCTCGTTAAGGACAGGAAGCTCGTTAAGGACAGGAAGCTCGTTAAGGACAGGAAGACTTCTGAGCGGGGAAGCAGAAGATACTTCGCTTTTTTTTTGTTTCATTTCTGGAGTCAAATGAATTTATGTGCAAGAAATGAATTTAATTTCTAACCTGAAAAGAAAATGTAAAAATATTCTGTTCATGCCAAATAAAAAATATCACTAAAAGCTGAATTACAGAAACACCTTTTTAGTGTTCCTTTTGTTTCCCTCTACGCAAGTTATAAGATACCAATAAATAATATTTTATAGAATCCAGTTTCTTTATATTAGTTATCGAGTCAAACTAGGAAATAGCACAGCAACAGTCGAGATCTCTCAGTCTCCATAAATATACACTGGTCTCCATTCTCCCTCACCTCTCAGCTCCAGGTCTCCCTCACCTCTCAGCTCCAGGTCTCCCTCACCTCTCAGCTCCAGGTCTCCCTCACAGCGACTGGATCCTCCCTCTAGCCTGACAGGCTCTGAACAGAAACAGGAGAGTCATCAATAAAAGAAGAGAGTTCACAGAGGGGAAGCCCCGCCCCTTCCTGTGGACCAACATGAGACCTTATCACAGAAACATATTGATGCTCAGCGGAGAGAGAGCAGTCCTTCCTGGTCCTGTTTGAAGTGCTCCATGTTTAACACAGTCTGAGTCTCTGAAAGATAAACTGTTCGTCTCTCGCTACCGTACGTTTCCTCAGAAATAAGTTCCCATGGACACAGGAAGGGGCGGGGCTTCCCCTCTCTGTCAGAACAGAATGAACCAATCACAGCTCCTCTCTACCTGAGCAGGTGAGGCTAACAGCTCTGCCAGGTGAGCAGGTGTTTCTCTCTGAGGCTGATCATGAACCTGTATGGCACAATACAACTCAGACTGGCTTACCTGTACGTCAATCAAGTGGCAAATACCATAGTAAGGATGGATGATAGGCCAACTTTTAAAAAACAGTTTTTAAAGTTGGCCGATCATCAACATTCTTTTTATTTTTTCAATGCCATGCAATCTACCCACACTACCTTTGCGATCGACGTAATGGGCACCCCTATCGTCTATTCCTTGACCTCTGAGTGAAAGGTCACGGGGTTAAGGGATAGCGGATAGGAGAATTCAAAAGGACTTAGGAGAAGAGACTTTAGAGAATCGACTGCACTTTCTATCTGACGTGTTTATGATGTCATAAATGTGCGTCTGCTGCTGTGGGGAAACTATGGAAACTACAGTTTTCTATACAGAGGACTACAACATGGATGTTTAATAAGAAGGAGGGACTCATCTCGAGACTCTGCACCGTGCTCTGATGCTGTATGCTTTATGAACAACAGAGAAACAGTGTCGTGGCTTCCTTCCTTGACTTTCCATCGAGACACTAGACGCCTGAAACAGAAAGTTCTAACTAGTTTCTTTCCTTTAAATTACTCTCAGTTTGAAGTGTTGCTCGGCCTCCGATGGTTTAGAAGACGTTGCGATGTGTTTGCTCAAAATAAAATAACAAACTTTTGCACATGCAGCAAAGAAAATAGGCCTTTACATTATTCAAAAGAAATAGGCAAAACTCAAATAAAATAAAATAACAACGTAGGTATTCTTTCTGTCTTGATAATGCTCATAACTTCATAACTTAAAAGGTACTTTTACGATTTGTATGCACGTGTACGGTTAAAAACTGTTCCTCGACGGCGTCTCTCAACAGGTTGCCCATCACTGTGGCTTTAGCGCAGGCGCCGTGGGAATAGAGAACCGCAGTGACGCGTCCTAAAACCCGGAAGTGAACTCCTTCCGGATCCTTCATCAAAAAGCAATGAGATCTCTCCATAGGATTTAGGAAAGTAGCTGTAAATCAGGTCTGTGGTTGAAACACATTGAAGAGACGGATCACGTTTTGCTCAGCTGGATAATCTCCACATGTCTACTTTTATAATTTTCTAATCATAAATCTAATCTCCAGAAGCTAAATGCTAACGTGATGCTATAAAGGAGCTACAGCAGGGTCGCTGCTTCAACGTCACGCCGACTTCAGATCCATATTCAAACACACAGATTCTAGATGGTACGAGTTGAAGCGTTTGTTTGAACAGTCTGCAGGAGGCAGGGACTTGCTTTCAAGCAGAACAGAAACTAACTTAGAGGAGTGTTTACGTGTTCGGCGTCATGACGTACAACGGCCTCCACGACTTCTGTAGTCCTATTCAGCCACTTGGTAACAACCATCGTTTCTCAGACACGTCCACTCTTCAGAAATCACCAGTGGGGTCACTGCTGATGATTTAATGTGTAGAACAAAACGTGATCCGTCTCTTCAATGTGTCTCAACCACAGACCTGGGGCCGTATTCACAAAGGATCTTAGGGCTAAAAGTAGCTCCTAACTGGCGAATTTAGGAGAAACTCCTAAACATAATGGGCGTGTCAGTCTTAAATTTAGGACTCCTAATTTTATTCACTAAGAGCAATTCACAAAGTATTTTAGGCCTAAAAGTAGCACCTAAGTCTGGGAGAGCTTAAAAGTCCTCGAGAGGACTCCTAACTCAGTAAGACCTATTCACAAAGAATCTGAAAATGGCTGAGAGACGAAATGTTTTGGAGACAATGGAAGACTGTGAATTGATCAAGAGATATAGGCTAAATCGTGAGGGTATCAAACTTGTTGTGGAATTAGTGCGGGATGCAATAACATCCCCGACTAACAGGAATAACCCGATTAGTCCGGAAATAAAATGTTTGGCAACACTACGATATTTAGCAACAGGGAAAATGCAACTTTGCAATGCCGACGATTTAGGAATATCGCAACCATCAGTCAGCCGTGCCATAAACCAAACCAACAACGCGCTCTCTAGACCACATATCATCCAACAGTTTATCCGGTTTCCTTTGGACAATCAACAACTACACAGGATCAAAGCCAACTTCATGGCAATGCAGGTATGCCCGGTGTGGTCGGTGCTATTGACGGGACGCACATAAAAATAATTGCGCCATCAAAAGATGAGGACGTGTTCGTCAATAGAAAGAAAGTACATTCCATCAACACGCAGATTGTTTTCATTCATCATGATAGGGGGACTTGAACA
>NW_011362889.1:0-5970 GCF_000735185.1 Notothenia coriiceps | reverse complement strand
ATCATGTCAGCGATGTGACTACTGGACTTAAGAAAACATCGATTTTGAATTTTTTAAGTCAAACGAAAAATATAATTATGTGGCTGAAATACGAACCTTGCCATCTCTTGCGGCACTGTCACTGGCACTACATTCCTAGGTGCAGGAGGCTCTGTCTCCGTCGTCCTTCCTGAGCCGCTTGCGGCCATAGTGTTAAGCAGCAAAGACACCAGGTTTCTGGCTGCTGACTCAACTGCACCATCGCCCTAAATCAATTCAGGATGTAACATTAATATGATCATATTTTCAGTTAAACTAGAACCGCCAGGGGTCAAGGTACAATGTTCTTTTATTTATGATACTAGAACACAGGGTAAAGAGTGCGTTTTTATCGCAGAGTGATGAAACGTATACCAATAGAATCTGTGGACTCTCAGCGTTCATATGACATCTAGTATGTGCAGATTGCATGAAAGATTGCTACCGTAAGTTATGTGCAAAGTGTCTCTCTCTCTCTCTCTCTCTCTCTCTCTCTATTAGGAACCGCAATAAACAACAGGCGTTGCTTCGTACAAGATCAATGGCGCGAAAATCCCTGAATGTTCTATAAGGTAAATATTACCCGCTGGTGCAGATGGGTATAAATGGTAATTTATATTGACAATATTTGTCTAATACTAGCACTAATATTAGGCTACGGTTTGTTAGCTGTTTGCTTAAACTATCCATATAGCTATGTTGCCGGCTAGCAAACTCGCCCTTATCTGAAACGATCGGATAAAAGGTTTCGTCAAAGGTATTACAAACGTGATATCAGAAAACCAGAAATGTATAACTCACCTGACACTGTGGCGTAGTAATCTCTTCGTTCGAGTCTGTCATGTCCTGTAAATGTCAACGATAATAGGAACGCCAACAGCCTGATGGCAACCGAAAATGAAAATCCCTCTCTTCTCTCATCTCAGATATGATTGGAGACAGCCAGCCAATCAGAATTGACCTTCTCGAGTTCTCCGATTGGTTGGTTTTGTGGCACATTTGTCACGCTGTGACAATTTGAGCGAGCGCGCAGGCAAAGTTGAGCGCGCACAGGCTGGAGAGGTCGAGCGAGCGAGGGAGAGAGAGCACGTGCAGCGGTCTGCCTGCGCACGGAGCAGGAGTTTTATGAGAGAAAATATATTTCTCTGTGCTCAAAAATGTTCAAGTGTGCGCTCAATTGAATTTTCTATGCTCAACATGTTTCATTGCGTGCTCAGGATAGAGGCACAAATATAACGCCATAGAGAAGGAGGGGCGATCTTGAGGTTGAGAAGGAGGGGCCTGTGGTACTGCGCACTGCAGTGAGGGGTACTACGGATAATTTGCAGCGACTTGTTCCTTATGGGGAAAATATCACCCTTCATCCAGATGAGGATCCCTCCGCTACGCTTTGGGATCCTGATCTACCGACGAGGCTCTATTAAAATATACATATTTTTGGTGAATTACTGAGTTTAGGCACGTTAATAACGTTTTAATGAAGTTGAATACAGTATATTCATATGTGTCAGTGATTTCATGTCAATTCGGTGAACATAAACATAAATGATCGTGGTGAAGATGATGATTAAATTAGGATTAAAAATCGAGAGCCGGGCTGCATTTCCTCCCGTTCGTTTTTTTCGAATAACTAAATTATTTTGTTAAATAACAACATGGTGATGTTTTGTAAATGATTACATGTCTCTTATTTAGCACAGTAGTATGATATCCATGATATATGGATCTTAACAAAGTTCCGCTGTACATCCAGCGTACTGTATCTGACTTTATTTCACATGAGCTCCAGTGTGGAACCCCACTGCACCCCCTGGTGGATCAATGATCCATTGCAGCTGGCTTCATTATAATTACATTTATCTATCACGGGGGCGGTCTCAAATCAAGCTGGAGATTTTCCCTTGAGCGAGGGCAGATCACGTACCAATCACGGCCCTCGCGTTTCAAACTGTCTGAAATGAATCGCTACATCTGTATATCTCTATGATGCTAGCAGCGGCACTCTCTGACTGACGTACCAGTTATTGTTGTTTCCACGGTAACGGGTGACGCGCTTGATTGTTAAATGTATAGATTTGTTAGATTAGAACGTAATCTATGAACTATTTTAGATTAAAAAAATAAAATATTATTTTGTTTAACTATGAAGCCTTTTGTAAAAAAAAAATGAAAAGAAAATGATATCACGATAATTTAAATTAATGAATCTGAAAACTTTTCACGGACCCCCGGGGGGTCGCGGACCCCACTTTGAGAACCACCGAATGCACTTTCACTATCCGACGTGTTTATGATGCGCCAGCGGACGTCATTGACGTCATCTGCTGCTGTGGTGAAACTATGGAAACTACAGTGTTCTAATCTATACAACGGACTACATGGATGTTTAATAAGAACGAGGGACTCATCTACTCTGCACCGTGCTCTAATGCTGTTGTTTTATGCTTTATGAACGTGGACAACAGAGAAACATATTCTTCATGACCAAAGTTGTTATTGAAATAAAAAGGGAAAGTGAAATGTATGCTCGTCGTCACCCTCTCCCTCCGGTCCACATTAATACAAATGATCCCAATATGTATGATTGTATGAAAATATCCTAAAATCAATACAAATGTATTTATTATAAACGTTAGTCCTTAACAACCATCACTGTGTCCATCACCATTCAAACATCTTTTAAAAGTTGAACAAACCCCACACAGCTCAGTGAAATGTTGACTTTATTTGATCATTTCAGTAAAAACTAACGTTCATATTTCTCTTTTTGATTGTGTACTGTACTGTCCGCGGCCGCAGCTAGACACTACACGACACGCCCACCTCACACGACGGTGGCTGAGAAGGGTCTAGCTGCGGCCGCGGACGAGAAGCCTCTCACTGCAGTGCGCAGTGCCTCAATGAGCTCGATGTGGGCGGGAGCTCAACGTGGGTGGAGCTTCACAGACCACGCGTTGCATCCTGTTTCCCGGGTAGCAGTTCTCTTCCCTCCCTTCAATCTAACCCTTCCCTTCCCCCCGTCCTAACCCTAACCACTCCCTACCTTTTTACCTAATCCTAATCTTCCTTCCTCCCTCCCAAACCTAAACCCCTAAACCTCTCCTCCTGTGTAGTGTCGTCAATTAGCTTTTAACGGTAGTGCCTCTCAGCCACCGTAGTGTCGTGTCAGGTGGGCGTGTCGTGTAGTGTCCGCGGCCGCAGCGACACCATATTGGGACTATTGGAACGCAACCCGTATGTGCGCTCAGAGCTTGCGCAGTTGAGTTGCCCCTTAAGCCCCGCCCCCCGAGCTCACACTCAGATCATGACCTCCACCCATCGAAGACTGTAACCGCTAACGCTTATAAATATGTATGGCTATTTTGTTAGCATCTTTGGTTGCTTTTAACACTATTTATGAACACACAGATGTATCAACTTTTTTGTAGTTTTGCACATTTAAATGCGAGTCCGTAACATGTGTAAATATTGACATTTCGTTTGTTTGCATTGCTGCTTTAATTTATTTCTATTTTTATTACTGCAGTGAGAGATGTCAAAGAAGTTGCGTTATACGTCTGTGTGATGACATTAAAGATGATCTGATCTTCACTGATCACTTCATGAACTCCCTCCACAGGTGTAGGGCTGCAGAGTGCCGTGACACGCAGCACTGTGCTCACCTTCTTTAGGTCACCTATAACAACCACAGCAGGCTGACAGTACAGCCACACAGAACTCTGCTTTACACACACAGAACTGCTTGGTTATTGCTCCGTATTCTGCTTTTGGATGAAGGGGACGTTTGGTTACCAAGGCCCTCTTTGCCTCTTTCCAACTTTTTTTTTAGCAATAGTATCGTCTCATGGTTTATCACTGTTTGGCCTAGAGACTCTGGCTAACGCTGGCCCTGCAGTAGTATAATACACTTCTCATATTTACAAAGATTTATGTTTACGGAACAACTTGACAGGTTAGACACTTTTATTTGTTTTAAGGCTGCTAGTAAAATCCCATTTTACAAACTCTTTACAAGTTACAGAAGGAACTTCAGCCAGTTTAAGGCCGACTTCCACATAACCCAAGTCCTGATGCTCATGAGTTTGACCAGAGAACTGAGACAACACAGTCATGATGCTCAAGACAAAGAAGTCACATGTAATGAGTAAAACAATAGTGGCAGGTTTAATAAATGTGTATCCCCTCTGCTTCGGGGCTGCTCACAAGACAGTAAAGGGTGTCAAGGATCAGCACATGTCAGTCTGATGAACGGGGAGTTTCTGCAGCGCTGCTTTCCTCAGCTGTCCACTTTAACCACTTCGGGTGCCTGTGCGTCCTGGTCTTCAGCGACCACATCCCCCCTCCTCTTCCTCAGGCCTTTCATCTTACGGGTCTGTAGCTTGGCCAGATCCTGCTTCTGCATGTGGACCCGGCCAAACTTGGTGCCCAAGACATTATGGGAAATGTTCTTCTTCTTCTTGGCCTGTAACAGTGATAAAGCGAAGCATAAACATGTCAGTTTGACTAATACACCCTGCGTTTTCTGTTTCCAGTCAGAAAACCTCCCACATACTGTGTAACTATAACTCATAACTGTGGCGATAAAGGTATGAATATCTCTCAAGTTCTTGGGAAACATTCTTGAGGAAAAAAAATCACCTGCGAGAAGCTGAAGTCCGAGAATACCAACAGAGACCTCCGATATGTCAGGTCTTTCAAAATAACACTATTAAGTTCTATTATTTTCATTTAAAGTGAGAATGTTAACAGTTCGACAAAGCTAGGCAACAATGTGATCTTCCCTCTGGCGCCATCATCAGGGCAATAATTTTCAATGCACACTGAGTCAGGATCTAATGCCATGTTGTCCCTTCTCCATTCCACTCGCTCTTATTTTGTTTTACTTCAGGAAATGTGTAAATCATAGCGAACTATAATGAATTGTGATTACATATTTTAAATGATTTCACCCAGATATATATTTATAGCTGGCTACAATTTGTAACCATGTTAACCATAAAAAGTCAGAAGTGCGTTGGAAAGCAAAATTCTGAAAAGTGCTTTGTACAGGAGGTGAGCCGAGTGGAGCACAGTGGTACCGTGCAGTGAAGAGTAAGCAGTACACGAGCAGCCTCATGGGGCCATTCATTTGCCTATAATAGACTATGATTAGGCAAACACAAATGAAAATAGTCAAGAAAAGCCCCTGCTTTCCTTTCCATCTCCTGTCAAAGCTTGGAGAACGGTGATTGTTACCTTCAGAGCTTTGGGCTTCCTGTGAGCTAACTTGTACAGGTCATCTGAAGCCAGATGTGTTCTTCTTAAGACCAGGTCAAATGATGGCCCCATCTCCTCCAGCTCTATCCGCGGCGTGCGGCACCCAGACTTCTTCAACACACACCTGCAATGACAAACATTAACCAGTGATGCAAACACACGTATGGTGAAAAAAGAGAGAACTATTCGAAGCAGAAAAAAAACAGCGTAATATACCATCTGACAAAGGCCTGTGCTATAATCCTTCAATTAACAGGCTGTTCTTTATAATTTACTCAGATCAATAGGAGAGAGAGATGTTAAGTTATAAATCAAGGGTTTTTAAAATTATTTACAGCAGGGGTGGGGAACCTTTTTCCTTTAAATTTGTACAACATCCTCCGAGGGCCGTACAAATGATTGAACTCAACCTCTGCTTAAAAAAACTAAAATCACAGCCCATTCATTTGGCCTTTCTTTCATCCTGTGCAAAGAAAAAGCAACCTCTTAATCCAGATATCTTACCATGACTCATGTTTGACGCATGCATGCATGCATGCATGCATGCATGCATGCATGCATGTGCACGGTGTGGCATGACCACCAAAACAGAAAGATATGGACACAAGATGTGTGCAAATGTATTTAGTATCCTATCTATGTGAACATGATTTAAGTGGGGGGGACCTAACCTCCTCTAGGGGGGTCCGGGGGCAA
>NW_011362888.1:0-3249 GCF_000735185.1 Notothenia coriiceps | reverse complement strand
AAATTATTAAAAAAAAATCTTTTCAACGCAGCCATCAGCTCTGACGCTGCGTGTTTGTAGCAAGCAATGCATTTAACTGGCGACCCAATCAAAAGGGGTCCAATGGGTCGCGACCCTGAGTTTGGGAAAGGCTGATCTACGGGACAGTTTTAAGATTTCTTCAAATGCCGTTGCCATGGCAAAACATTGCTCGCCTTGAAACACGGTTTTCTCATAACTTCAGTGAATATACTCCAAACAGCCCAGAACTTCACAGGTTTGGTAACGATGCAGCCATCAACGCATCTAAGCGTAGTATGGGGTGTCATCAAATGCCGTTGCCATGGCGACAGACTACTCGCCATGAAACACGATGTCGCTGTAAGTCCAATCGACACGGTCCAATCGTCCCCCAATCTTCACTTGTATATCACCGGTCCATGCCTCAACAGCTCTACGCCAAATCTGAGATCTCACCATATGCCGTTTCCATGTAAACGTATCCCTCGCCATAAAATATGATGTCCCTTTAACTCCTATGGAAATTGTCAAAAAGTGCTAAAACTTCACGTGTGCTAACAGTCCAGCCGTGAAGACATCTACGGGACCGTTTTGAGATTTCTTCAAATGCCGTTGCCATGGCAACACAATGCTCACCATGAAACACGGTTTTCTCACAACTTCAGTTCAAATGCTGCAAACGGCCCAAAACTTCACAGGTTTGGTAACGATGCAGCCATCAACGCATCTAAGCGTATTATGGGGTGTAATCAAATGCCGTTGCCATGGCGACAGATCATTCGCCATCAAGTTAGTTCAAAAGTTTGCAGTTCAAATATTCTGCTGCTTTTCCAAGCCTTTTTACTTTCTTTTCTTCTCTCATCATACATTCAAGCCCCCAGTGTTCATGCATCATTTCAATCTAAATTCTTCACTTTCTTCTTACACATTACATTTCAGCATAGCAGTTTAGCGTCAGCTTTTCAGCATAAAGCATTCCCACTAGCAATTTCTTCAGGAATTGCATTCTCTAATTACTTGTACTCTACGCAGACACTGGTATTCTGGGAAAAACAAAGCCCCTCTCTATGACTCTGACAAAAGATTTCTCCTTTAACTACCTACTCAGCTACTGTGCTCGTAATTCTTATTTTTCTTAGCAGTTGTATTTATAAAAATACCAAAATATCTCCCAATCTTGCAGTTTCCCTCGACTAGAATATTTTGTTGTTGTTTTTTTCAGTTTTTGGCCGCAACTTTATTGTTTTTAGATCATTCTCAGCATCCATATCAACCATGCTTCCCTGCCAGAGCAACACTTTTCAAGGTTAATTAGTAGTGCTAGAACTCTAGCTGTACTTTTCCTTAAAGCAAATAGACAAAGTTAGCGTCCAGCTGGTTGGCATAGCCTGTCATTTAGCAGCTCTAAATTGTCTTTTAATCAACAGTGGGTGGACAGTGCACCAAAACAGAGCTTAAATACGTAGAGTACATTTTGGATTTTATTTTCCCTCACCAAGGACTCTCTCCCCCTCACTGACTTCCTGATACATGTTAAATCGATGCCAAGAGACGTTGTTCCTTTGAGATGCAGATGTTAAATCCTCTCATCACTTTGCAGGGTTTGTACGGTCATTAAAAACGTGGAAAAGTCATGGTTATTCAAAATGAAAATTCCAGGCCCTGGAAAAGTTATGGAAAACAATATTTTTCCCAAAGTTTTGGGAAAGTACAAGTACTCAGATATTGTACTAGAGTGAAAGTAGAAGTACACAGATCTTGTACGAGTTAAAGTAGAAGTACCAGAGTGTAGGAATACTATGTAACAGTAAAAGTCCTGCATTCAAAATGTTCCTCAAGTAAAAGTAGAAAAGTATTCTCATCAAAATATAGTGAAAGTTGCGACAGTAAAAGTAGTCATTGTGCAGATTGGTCCATTTCAGAATAATATATATGATATGTTTTATAATGATTGATCATTAAAGTGTTCTCAAAGCTGGTAAAGGTGCAGCTAGTTTGAATGACTTTGTATACTGCAGGGTAGCTTGTGGTTTTGCTCCAGGTGGAACTAAAGTCTGATTTAACACTTGATCATATTTCACATCATTCATCCACATCAGTAAAGAAGTACCATTTACCTCTGAACTGTAGTGGAGTAGAAGTACAAAGTAGCAACACATTGAAATACTTAAGTAAAGTACAAGTATCTCAAAATCGTACCCAAGTATACTACTTGAGTTTATGAACTTAATTACTTTACACCAGTGGCTATAAAGATAGAAAGACTAAGCCTTGCACAGAGGCATGAAAATACATTTTCAAAATGCTCAACAGTGCTGCCGAAATTATAAACTGACTGCTACACAATTAAAATAAATGCTTTTATATATTTCTATCAGATGTGACTCTTTGGCGTTTCTGTTATTATTAACACTGCTGCTTTAGTTGTTCTGACTGCTAAAATCCTCTGTTATTCCTCATTTTAAAGCCGATATTCCGTGGGGTTGGGGAGCCGGGGGCTCGGATCCTTGTCACCTTTTTCATACAGATGAGTTTGCATCCCAAAGCCTGTCACCTTAATTCATGTAATAAAAACATCTCAGGTCAGTAACACTCAAAGCTAAATGTGCAATACCATGTTCAGCTATGTTACTATTTATAATGTTATTGTTGTTACATCAGAAGATGTACATATTGGAATGATTTCTTAACTTACAGTAGGCTATTTTCTACAATGTGTGTTGGAAGGATTTATTAAATTACTATGAATATTGTCATTGTTGAAGGCTTATAGAGAAGGATGAACTATAAGCCTGAATTACATAACATTTTATATCTAAAAACATAAAAGCCACAATAAATAAATCACAATTATTCTAGTTATTTTTACCTCCCGTATTGCTTTCAACCCACCAGCTTTTATGGTGTTGTTACGTCACTAACTGTAAGCTTGTCACATACAGTCTATGGTCACTCAGATAACCTCCAGTTAATTTAGCTGCTGGAGAAGAAAGATCAGGGGGGGAGGGGGGAGAGAGCTGCCGTTTCATTCACACTGTTTAAAAAACGGTAACAACGGACTATTTTTCTTAGCAGATGCATGTCAATTTAAATCAATATAACTATTTTTTAAATCAATAAAAACATTTTCTAAATCCATAAAAGCATTTAAATTAATATTGGGAGTCATGTCGTTACTTTGTTGAGAATGTGGCCATGTAATAAGCGAAGCGAGATAATTTGCAGCGACTTGTTCCTTATGGGGAAAAT
>NW_011362887.1:0-3272 GCF_000735185.1 Notothenia coriiceps | reverse complement strand
TGTAAGAGACGGCCCCCGAACACATATGGTACCCCGAACACATCTGGTACCGACACCGGAAGGCCGGAGGCTAGCTGAACGTGGCCGCTAGCTTGCCTATTGTAAAAGCTAAACACACTACAAAACTCAACCTAATATCCAGGAATGAAACGCTATAGAGACTGTGCTACATTGGAATAAATAAAAGTAATATCATTTCGTGTTTTAAAGAAATAAACTCCCTTTGATTTTAGATACTTACTGTAGTCCGTTGTCAGATGAAATTAATGAAAGTGAGGTGATTGTGGGTAACGTAACGTGGCTACATCACGTTGCCGTCGAGCGCGACGTAACGTTGCCGCGGTAACGACGGAATCTTCTTCTGGTTTATTGTTGTTATAATAAAAATGATTATTATTACTATTAAACAAAAAGCATTTAAAATACAGTCAGTAGCCATCGTCATTCCGATGTGGGGGGAGTAGTTTTCACCATCATTATCATCATTATATATTTTTTAAATGACTAATATTGGCCTACAATACCCCTTTATTGATCAAATAGGAATATAATTCTCTTTTAAATAAAGTAAACTAAAGGGAACAACCTATTTGACACAGCTGAAGCTCTGGCCTTCCTTAAAAAATAACTAATTTAATAAAAATCACAGTTGTATTACACACAATGCACTGTTTTTTGAGAACACAAATTTGGTATAATAATGCACCATAATAATTTCTGACAAAAAGTAAAAATTATTATGAACACAAATAAAATAAAACAAGCCTCCCGTGAGTTACTACAAGCTATAAAGTAGATTTTAAAAACGTTTTATAGAATAAAAAGCTCACTGCAGGACGTTGTAGAAATGTGTGTGTGCACCACGACAAAGGAGCCTCATTCACTTTACATTGGCGTTGTTCGTGTGGTGCAGTGGCGGTTCTAGACCAATTTGACTGGGAGGGCCACTGGGGGGCCAGTTATTTTCTGAGGGGGGCACAATAAATGCAGGACGAAAAAGAGAACTAGACAGTATGAAGTAATTGCGCATAAGAAAACAATGCAATACAGTTATTGGTATTTGTTTCAGTACACTTATTTATTTCAGATATATCTTATAGTTATTACTGTTAGCTTCAACTTAAGTTATATTACACTTTTTGCACTAACACCATATCATATTTATATAAAAATAAAGGCAATGAACAGTTACATCTCTACTTTACATCTACAATTATACAGATACAATAGTTCAACTCACCTTCAATTATCGTGGTAGTCTCTCGAAACGTAGGTTTCAATCAGTCTTTCTTGGATGCAACAGCCTCTGATGATCCGAGATGAAAAGTGTTTGTTTTTCGCCGCTTCAGCCGGACATTGAAAGTGAGTGCACCACTGTAATGGGTCCTGAGTGCACCGCTCTAATGGGTCCGAATAGAATGACGAATAAGGTTAGTTCCGCCTATTCCGTCATTCAATAAATCGTGTAATAAATCATACATTTTTCATTTTTTTCACTTTTCATTTTTAGGGGGGCCACAGGGGGGTCAGAGGTCAGTGTTAGGGGGGCACTGGCCCCCCCTGCCTCCCCTAGAACCGCCCCTGGCGTGGTGCAGACACTTAAATGTAGCAAAGTTCGTGACTCCACCACGCAATGCGGTGTTAAGGAGTCGTGGTGGAGTCACGCATTCTGGTCAGATCAGGTTGTTTGCCGCCCATACAGTATGTGTGTGTCTGCGTGTGTGAGGCATTAAGCTTTGAAAACAGCCCAGAAAGCTTGTGAATGTTTTGGGAGCACTTGGGCTGCCGACTTTTCCTCCGCTTAGCATCAACTTGGTAATTGTTGATGCCAAAGACATCTGCTCTTCATTTATAAGTTAGTATGGGTAGTTTGGTCGTGATACTGAAAATAATATATCTCAGGGAGCCAAGACAGACCGTCTGCTATGAGACTCATCTTGGGGACCTGTGGGCAGAGGAAAGGACACCGAAATAGCACAGCAGAAATATATGTTCTGTACTTCCTTCCTCAACCTTTCCTCAACCTGCCCTCAAAAGGGATTGAGGTTTGGGCCTAATGTAAGCAAAACTCTACATTTTCAAGGTTGTTAAATTAGCATATAAGCGCCATGAGGGAACAATATAAGCGTCTGTGGGTTTAAATGTCGAAATATCCACACATTTAGAGTTTTTAACTTTGATTTTTAGGTGCGTGACTGCCTGTCTTTGTGTGTTTTTCTATATCTGCCCTTAGCCATGCAGCATACTTGGGGAAACTCCCATCTCACCAGCTTCGCTATTCCCCGCAGCCTTTGCTCTGTACAGCAGACAATGTGAGGAGAAGATGTGACTCATCCTCCCCTCTCTCTCTCTCCCTCCTCACCCCCCTTCTATGAATCAGTTATCTGCTTGTGTGTCTGGTTTTCTAGTCTTGACTGGTTGACTTGAGAGTCAGTGGCACCGTTGCCCCCAGGCCAAAACAAGACTTGATGAGCGAAGACACACTTTTCTCCCTCTTTCCCATCCCAGATGAGTACCACCTCCCTGTGTGTGGTCTCTGTCTACCTATCACTGGAAATGCTGATTGGGTTTCTGCTGTGGATGACTGTTTATTCAGTTAGATCATGCAAAGACAACCTTCATCAGTTTTCTCCTGGAGCCTGAAAACACACCTGAGATTTCATTTGAGGGAAGCTACCAACCATAGACGCTCTCTCGCTGTTATACATCAATTCTGATGTTTGAAGCAAAGCAGGAGTCTATCTGTGAGCAAAACATTGTAATAGACTTCCTTTTGTGTGAATAGTTTTCTAAAGCCTGATTTTCTGCATTGACAAACTGACTTACTTGATTCACTAAAGCCCTAACTTGAGTTTGGCAAACAATTCAAACATAACAAAATACAACAGGCGGTGATTATTATTATTTTGTTATGGTTATTGATTTAGGTAGGATTGGTTTAAGGGAGGCTGCAATTTGGCACGTCATGCTAACAAAATGAAATGCTTATATTTAGCAAGTTTAATTGTGTGTATCATGGTCATGTGTTAATATTAGGGCAGTCAGTCGATTCAAATATTTAATCGCGATTAATCGCATGATTGTCCATAGTTAATCGCGATTGATCGCAAATTAATCGCACATGTTTTATCAGTTCTAAATGTACCTTTTATAGGGATATTTTTCAAGTTTTTAATACTCTTATCAACATATGAGTGGACAAATATGCTTTATGCAAATGTTTGTTTATTATCATTGGAACAATGACAAATATTCTCATCAATATTAAACAC
>NW_011362886.1:0-4292 GCF_000735185.1 Notothenia coriiceps | reverse complement strand
CGCGATTACATAATTTAATCGACTGACAGCCCTAATTTTTATATATCTGAGACCCATAATATATATTCCTAAAAATAGCATAATAGGAGACCTTTAAAACCATGTAGTGGGCGGCAGCAATACATTGTATTGCATGAAAATCAGGTCCAATGTTGCTATGAATGATCCAAATTATAATCTGAGTGTGCAAAAGATATTATAATGATCCGGAAATGTCGGAAAATAAATGTTGATATTGTTTAAATTGTTAAAGTAAAGGTAATTATGCACACTACAGACACCAGCCTTCTGTTTTTTTAAGGTCAGGACCTCGATGACCTCAATGCTGGGTGCAGCCATGGAAGAGATGGATCATGACAGCCGAAAGTTTATTGTGGCCTAAAAATTAGCTGAGATTAGTTGAAATGTCGGAATACAACACAACAACACATTAGCTGGGAAGCAACATTGGCAATTCAACAGAAAGCAACAAAATGCAGATGTTTTCAAACTGAGGACCCATTTGCACAGAATTAATATTCCTGGGGGATGTTGGTGAAAAATAATTTGCATGTTGCACTGCATTACTCTTTCTTCCCCCAATATTTATAAAAATTCCCAATTTTTTTTTATAGGATATGTCCATTTCAGTTAACCGTTTTTTGGGGGGTCGAATATTCAAATATACATTTGCTTTCAAATTCCCATCCCTAGTGCGCGCAACATGATTGCAGCGTCCAGGCAGCTCCTGTTCGAGCATATGCCTTGAGTTGCACATTGCTCCAAGATCCATCACAGTGTCTCTCCACTAGGGCTGTCTAAGGCTGACTGATTGTCATGTATGCCAATAATTGCCTTAGCCCCAGATCATTCATTACTCTTTCTTCCCCCAATATTTATTTAGTTGTCTGTTCTATACCTCCACAGTTTAAGATATAAAGGTGTTCTGATTTTGATTAGCTTTGCAGGTGGCAGCCTTTTTGCAGGACTCAAGTGAGAACATGACAAATCTTGTCCTATTTTGCAAAGGTTGAAAGGTTTAAAAATTATGTGTTGTCCCGCCCACAGTGCACAGGGCAGGGGACAACTGATTGTCAAATAATATTTGGCACGCAGATCATAGGGTATAGTTGTAGTGCCCCCAATAGGACACTTTAAAGCAGGTTATAGGATCAAAAACATTTGCAGCCATTCTCATTGAGTCCCCATCAGACTTGTGTATTCGTAAGTTGATGAACAGTCCTCCTTCCCTACACACGGGCAAACCTTATCTCCGGCTGCTCAGTCGGGATGCTTTATTAACATCAGCAATGCTCCCTCATCCTGGGCTTATTTGTCCTCGTATTCTTCTTTGTTGTGTTTTTGTCTTCCTGTTTCCAGCCTGTGTTGATTTCCTTTCAGCTGGAGCGAAGGTTACCCCGTGTGCGGGCCATGTGATGAGGAAGACTGCTGCAGTAAACGGTGGAGCAGCAGAAACAAGATATGGTGATAGGAGGTTTAGTGCAGAGCTTGTTCGACATTACAGATGGGCCTTCATGGTGGTCTCGAGCAGGGCTCCCACCCCTCACAGACCTTTATCTCTATTTAACCTTGAAAACGGCAGATAGAGAGAAAAGGCGCTGGTTCCAGTTCTTTGACAAACAAAAATCTAATATCCTGTGGAAAACGCACATTCGTTTTCACCATTTGTTCTCACTGTCAGCCCAGCTCCCTGCTTTGCTTTTATGATAACACTCTTTTTAAAGTCAAGGATCAACTTGAAACAAATGGTTACAATTCTAATTTGGACAGAAAAACAGACAGACTCCTCTGAGTCTGAGTGTAAAAATTGCAGAGAATATATAGAAAGATCTGCTGGAGGACGGCGTGTCGTTGAATCCTGATTGATATCTTGGATCATTAAGTCCAGTGGATTTGAAACGCTGTGAGACCTCTGCTTTCATCTCCACTCTTTCAATTTCTGATTTGAATTTCTGAAATAGATCCAGGTTGGTTTTAATGTTTTGGAGGAAATCATTGAGGGACAGCCAGAACGAATGATATGCATTCTGGTTAAACTGCTTTGTGATGCCATCAGTGTTCCGGTGGAGAAAGCCGAAGCAATTCTGAGCTTTATTCAGGCAGTTGAACCAAGTATGTTGCAGGGACGCCTAAGAACAGGTGTAAATGACATTGTCATTCCGGCTGGTCAAGTCACCTGGGTGAGGTGTCGTGTTCCCCAAACCCTGAACCCCTCTGATCGTCTGGTGTTGTTTGAAGCTGAGGAAGACAGTCATCAATTATTGCAGCTGGATTTAGGGACATGTTTGTTTGAGATACAGAACCCTGCAAAGCCTTATGTCAGAATTCCAGTAGGCAATAACACCAAACATGATGTCACCTTACCACACAAGACAGCCCTGGGCGTGCAGCACATTGAAAGGTTTGTGGGTGCTGAATCTCCTGACAAGACAACATGTACTGCAACAGTCAATGAGGTCTCAACTCAACCCCTTGAACCAATCCAAAAAGCTGAGCCGATTCCACCCCTGTGGCACCCACCAGTGGACCTCAGTCACTTGGAGGAGAGAACAACAAGAGATTGCCAAGAGAATGTTGTACGAAGAATCAAAGGCTTTTGCGAGGGACGGAAATGACACTGGCTGTAACCCTAGCCTACAAATGGTGATAAATCTGAAGGACGATATTCCATTGCAAAGGAGGTATACTTCCATACCAAAGCCGCTTTTGAGGGAGGTCAAAGAATATATTCAAGACCTACTGGTGAAGGGATGGATTGTTAAATCCAAGTCTTCCTATTCTGCCCCTGTTGTGTGCGTGCGGAAGAAAGATGGCTCTTTGCGCATTTGTATAGACTATCGCCTGCTCAATCAGAAAACTGTACCAGACCGACACCCACTGCCTCGGATACGGGACCTACTGGACACCTTGGGGGGATACTCTTGGTTCAGCATCCTTGACCAGGGCCAGGCATACCACCAGGGTTTTGTGGCTGAAGGTTCACGCCATCTGACCGCCTTCATCACACCCTGGGGGCTTTATGAGTGGGTGAGAATCCCGTTTGGTCTTACGAATGCACCAGCAGCTTTTCAGAGGAGTATGGAGGAGATGTTGAGTTCCTTGAGGGATGAGTGCTGTATACCTTACCTGGACGACATCCTGTGTTACTCCCAGACCTTTGAAAATCATGTGGAGGTGGTTCGGAAAGTGCTCCAAGCGATACAGAGTCAGGGAGTGAAGCTCCGCCCTGAGAAGTGTGAGGTGTTCAGGGGAGCAGTTCGCTATGTCGGACGCCTGGTCTCTGGTGAGGGTGTTCGAGTCGATCTAGAAGCTGTACTGGCCCTGAAAGCGAAAACACCGAAGACCGTAGGTGACTTGAGAAGAGTCCTCGGCTTTCTCAGTTACTACAGGTCGTACATACAAGACTTCTCAAAGATAGCAAAGCCATTATACGAGTTGCTCCAAGTGAAAGTCTCAACGCAAGCTCAACAGATCAAAGCTAAAGGCCCCCAGCTGTCATCCAGGGCGCCTATAGAGTGGACTGCTGTGCATCAGACTACACTTGAGGAACTGGTTGACATGTTAACTCATCCTCCAGTTCTCGGATACCCAGATTTTGACATGCCATTCGTCTTGCATACCGATGCATCGGAGCAAGGACTGGGAGCAGTTCTTTACCAACAGCAGGACGAAAAGCTGCGAGTCATTGGCTATGGGTCACGAACCTTGACACCGGCTGAAAGGAATTATCATTTGCACAGCGGCAAATTAGAGTTCCTTGCGCTAAAGTGGGCAGTGTGTGAGAAGTTTAGAGATTACCTCTTTTATGCTCCTCACTTCACCATCTACACTGACAACAATCCACTTACTTATGTTATGAGCACGGCCAAACTCAATGCGGTCGGTCACCGTTGGGTGGGGGAGTTGTCAGACTTCCGCTTTAACATTAAGTACAGACCTGGAAGAATGAACATTGATGCGGATACACGGTCCCGTATCCCTCTTGATATTGACCACTACATGTCAACGTGCACAGAAGAGTTGTCGCAAGATGTGGTGAGTGCAACCTGGGAAGGAGGTCAAGCAGCTCAGAGAAAAGATGTTGCCTGGGTAGCTGCCCTCTCTGCCTCCTCCCTTGATGTTATCCCACAGCCGTGCACACCTCTACAGGAAATAAGTCACAATGAGTTGGTTCAAGCCCAAAGGGAAGACCAAACGATTGGAGAGATCGTAAGGCTAAAAGAAGTTAGTGATAAACTTTCAGATGATATGAGGAGGTCAGTCAAGGGAACCGCGTGTAAGCTTCTCCACGA
>NW_011362885.1:4069-10408 GCF_000735185.1 Notothenia coriiceps | reverse complement strand
TAGATAGATGGATGGATGGATAGATGGATAGATGGATAGATAGATAGATAGATAGATGGATGGATGGATGGATGGATGGATAGATAGATAGATAGATGGATGGATGGATGGATGGATGGATGGATGGATAGATGGATGGATGGATGGATGGATGGATGGATGGATGGATGGATGGATGGATGGATGGATGGATAGATGGATGGATGGATAGATGAATCTGTTTCCATGTTGGTCTCTAACATCTGTTCCTGTGTCTTTGTTCCTGCAGCTCCTGTCCAACGCGGTGGTGTTCCTGTGTGGCAACGTGGTGGGAGCCTTCCATAAAGTCCTGATGGAGAAGACCCTCCGTCAGACCTTTCAGGACACCCTGAGGTGCCTCAGCATGCGCATGAAGCTGGAGATCGAGAAGAGACAACAGGTTAGTGTAACCAGAGCATTATCTGTTCACAAGGGAAGTGTCTGCAAGAAGTGTTGCTTACGATACGATACGATAATACTTTAATGGTCAGATCAAGTCTGAAATTGGACTTGCATCACAGCAACTCCATTTGCAACATTAACAAGGACAGATATCAAGACACAATACAAGAAAAACAAACATTTAACATAAGATCACAATCAGAGAGAAACATGCTCAAAGAGCCTTTAGTGTGCATTCGACCTGGGATTGAGCTCTGTATTTATGTACTGTTGAAGTTGTAATATAAATATGAGGGAGAAAGGTGTTGTAACATCAACATGGACACATATCAGGATGCAGTACATAAAAAACAAACAACAAACATTAAACACAACAGCACGATCACTGAGAGAAAACATGCTTGCATTGACTCCTTGAAAGAGAAACGAAGTTGCAAATATGGCTGCACAATTTATCCAAATTGCAATAATCACATTTATTTGTGAAAATATCATTCTGACATAAGTGTTGTTGTGCTGCAGAGAAGTCCTACTCCTTGTATTCAAAAGACAGCAAACAAACAGAGACGTATCGCTTAATCTGCTATATTGTCAAAGTCTGGTTGGGAATGAGTCTCACAAAAAGTAGCTCCACTGTCTGTAACGCCTATTAAATATGAAATCTATTCAAATCATTAAAAAGGAAAATCCATTTAAAGGTCCCATGCCATGCTTTTCTGGTTATCACCCGTCTCCTTGTGTGTTATGAAGGTTCTTCTGCATGTAAACGGTCTGCAGAGCCACAAACCCCTCAAAGTACACCCTGTAGCGAGTAAAACTCTAACACAGAGAAGACCTGTCTGTGCTGCCCCAGAACGCCTCGTTGGACATTTCTCTTTTTCCATTGTTGTCATGCGGTTCCCGGAAGCAAAATGGACCAATCCGCGGACCTCCTCACACACCAGGACCTTTAGCGTACATTTTCAACCAACAGGGAGTCCCATTGACTTGCATAGAGCTCCCTGGTTGGTAATAGACAAGTTGGGATGGTGGAGAAATGCTCTCCGCAGACCCATTCTCACAGAGTTATTAACCTTTTTCTTACTCGATATCAAGCCACACTTATTGCTTTTAGTTCGACTGTGAGTGTTTGTGTGTGCTCAGGATGAGTTTCGCGCTGTCCCGCTATATCGCCGACCCGGAAACCACACCAGTAAGCCAGATCATTAAGCAGCAAGCCTCGCAACGTCCCGACCAATCAGAGCACACTGGGCTCACAGGGGGGGGAGGCGGAGCTCCAACAAGCCGCGTGGGACAGAGAGTGAATACACATACTATACTGCACAATGTGAATCTAGTAGACCTCAACAATGGAATTATGATCAGTAGAAATGGCCATGACTTGGGACCTTTAACATATATAAGGGGAAATAAATCAGTCAACGTAAGATATATTTCATAAAAATATGTCATCAATGATTTGCATTACAGGTTTTCCTTACCTTTCATTTATGAAAAGAAAAACCAAAGCAATATTTCTTTATTAAAAAATATATATTTTGTGGGGAGAAGCTCACAGTGTATTCTCAGCTAATGTTTGTGACGAGCATATAAATACCTTTTTGTTTTTCCACATCATCTGTGTTTTAGTAACCTCTCTGGATGAAAGCAGACATTACAGATGAAAGATGAAAACAGCCATATTTGTACAATTGTATTTCATCTTTAATCTTTGCTCTTGGCTGGCCTCCTGTTGACTCTCCCATGGATGTTTTCATTGCAACAAACAAATCCCCCTGAAATTAGATTTTCCTGTGTTGCCTTTTAAATTAGATGCATCTGTGCTGGCTTGCTCTTTCCTTCAGAGGCATTTTTAAAACAAATGTCCTTCCTTATGTCGTTAGTTGTTATGTCCGTTGCTTAGTGCGAGACCACTGAGAAGCTGGTGTGTTGCCTAGCTGGACAGAAAGGAATGAAATAACCATTAACATTTAAAACTCCTGTTGTATTTGAACTGGGGCTGAGAAAAGCGGAGCGTGTTGTTAGCTGAGGAGAACATTGGCATAAAAGCACGTTAGGGGAAAGTCCAAAACCTGTCCAAGTGAGGAACCAATGAGGAACTCACGCCGTGTTGGCACATTCAAACGCAGCAGCAGTGAACGCAGACACTCCTAAAAAATGTCTTCGCAGGGTGTGAAGGATGTCAGAAATGTCCCATAAATCAAAGTAAATGTGTGTCACTGCATGTTTCCATATGCAAGATGTGGACTATAAGTAAGTAATTAAAACAGCAATAGACAACTTTCTCTGATTGGTTTCCTTTTTACTAAGACACATTTAACAAATTATTCATACAATCAGGGTTAAAGCAATACATATGTACTCAAATATGTATGAAGTAATTCATTCTTTATTGCTAATTGTAGTAGTAACTGTCCACACCCCTAATAATTCAATACAAGCCGTCTTACCTATTGTAAGATGCTGTCGCTGTAATATGATGTAATGTCTTGATACAGCACATACAGTAACCCAAACACAACAGGAATTTCTCTCGAAAGTCTGGAATATTTTGTGTATAAAACCAATACTTATTTTAGAAAGTGTCAGACAGAATTCAAAAGCGAGATCGAGGCTAATAAGGAACAATCTAAATCCACTTCATTATCCCATAAACATTACATTGTGCAAACAACATTTACTTTATAATGATACGTTAAAGCACATCACTTGTCTATTGCCTCTTGAAAGTACTTTTGTACATGAAGTAATAAAGACAAATGGATAACATTTACAGCTGCACTTCATCAGGTAACATTCATCCTATAGTTTCCCGCCTTCCTCTCTACAAAGACCACTTTATGAGAGGGGAGTTTCCCTTCCTCAGTGGAAAACTAAAAGCGTAATTCGAACTTTGCAAGAGGTCAGCCAGAGTGAATGGAAGCAGTTCAGGTTGCAGCTGAGTGACACACACACACACACACACACACACACACACACACACACACACACACACACACACACACACACACATTCTTATAGAGGACACATACCCTAACTTGTAAAGTCAACTTCAATTATGATGTTTATTTTACTCATTTTAAAAATGAATGAAGAAGCTGGAATGCTTTCAGTCCAAACACGTTCACCTCTTTGCAATAACACCCTCAAATTAGGATAAGGTGCAATTGTATTCCTTTGAGTTGAAGTCTGTGCCACCTGGAGAGGGTCCAGAAACCCTCCAGGGAAATAAACGCTTTGTTACGGCCCACTTGGCTTCTTCCAAAGACACTTGGAAATGTCTGACGTGTTAAAGCAAAACATCCCATGGTCTAATAAACATTTATCTGAAGCCGTGTCAAAAGCAGCAGTTCATCCTGTCAAAGTTGTAGGGGTGTTACATAAATCAGAAATATCGAAGAAAAGAGTTCTATGTTATGATCCACTAAAGTAAGGGATGATTCAAAACGAATAAATACTACTTTACGTAAACTTAAATAAGTTTAAGATGAAGGAGATGATGGCGACAATTGAATTAATTTCATCTTTTATGTGAGGGGGGGAAAGCGTCTGGCAGAAACACTGTCCTGTACTGAGCGCATTTTTCGTGTTTCTTTCATATTCAAAAAATAGGACTTAACGTCCAAATAGTTTAAAACCACTTCAAAACAAGAATGTGAATGTCCTAAATACCCTTTGATATCCCTTTAATGACTTGAACATAACTGGTTCATCCCACCTGTTCTGCCTCGAGGAAATAATAAAGAAGGATTAGGGATAAAGTATTATGAAATCCATATTTCATTAGCTGAAGTTCATATTTATGACGCACAGGATATGCTTGAATGCCTTAAAATGAGAAATATTTATATGAGTTTTAAGCGTCGAGCTATTTTATATTATTTTTTCCTTGATTCTGATTGGCTGAGCCGCTTTCAAAACTATTTAAACCTGTATGAAGTAGTTTTACATAATAGTGCCCCCAAAACTCCAGATTGGTGCTAGGGCTTACAAATAAAAATGGTCATTGTCCACTTGCCAGATGAATGGTGTGTTCAGCCAACTGTTACGAGCTGGATTTGAAAGAGTGAGATGTTTATGAGGTTTGACTGTGTGTGTGTGTGTGTGTGTGTGTGTGTGTGTGTGTGTCTGTCTGTCTGTGTGTGTGAGATCACGTATATTGAGTGCCACCGTCTGGAAATAAGCCCAATTTCCTGTCTCACCTAAATAGCAATTATGCAACTAATTGTGTGTGTTGTGTCTCTCTCTGTGTGTGTGTGTGTGTGTGTGTGTGTGTGTGTGTGTGTGTGTGTGTGTGTGTGTGTGTGTGCAGGAGAACTTGCTGCAGTCTGTGCTTCCTGTCTACATCTCCATGAAGATGAAGCTTGCCATCATGGAGCGCCTGCAGGACTGTAAGGACAAAGAGGAGCAGCAGCGCCTCGTCAAAGACAACAACTTCCACAGTCTGTACGTCAAGAGGCACGAGAACGTCAGGTACGACCCAGAGAAAACTCATTAACACATGCAAAGCTATCGATGTGTTGATTTATTGATCATTAAATGGCCCTTCTCAGCTCATCAGGAAGCTTTATTCCCTCGGTTAAAGTATGCACTTAGGGGAGGGTGTTATTGATCAGCCATCGAGACCTTTTAAGGGACATGTTTAATTGGTAAATTATCAAGGGAAGTATATCGACTCTTTCCTGAACTTGTTCTGCTTACAGTCTGTAATAAAAGAGAGGTTTCTCCAGACACTTTTCAAACTTAATAAGCTTGCTTTTTTATGATTTATTTTCCCTATCGGTCTCCTTTATCTGCAGTTTCATAAATCCTCAGTCGTTCACAGGGAAACTTGTATTTTCTGTTCACTTCATTAAAAGCATAAAAGCACAAAAACAAAAATATGAAACTGCACCTTAAAAAATTAGAAACATCTCAGAGATTTTATGCTTTTTCTATGAACTCGTTATGAAAAAAACCTACACAAAAAAGCACATATTTCTCTCAACACTTTTCATAACGACGGAGATTAGTACGTCATTTGGTTTTCAGCGCATTAACCCAGTTATGGCTCTTTGTTTTACGAGGGTTTTATTCGTTTAGCAAGTGCTGACAGATTTTGGGTCGGCTTACAGTGAACTTTGGCAGATGGTACACCAGCTCGTTTTGTTTTTTTCACAGAGTAGGTAGGCGAAATACAGCCTCTGCCTTATTGTAATAAGGAACTGGCATTATAGTGATTTTTAGGAGGAAATGAATACACTAAGAAGGCTTAGTTGTGGATTTTATTATGCAAATTGATTTCTGTTCCGAACAGAAACACTGAAAAGAAATCAAATCCAACTCAAATGACCACAAAAATACAGAAAAATAGAAATGCTAGAAGGCAATGTTGTCTTCTAGAAGATTAGGACACTAAACCTTTGGTCTTTGCTCATCAACAGGTCATTGTGAAGGCATCAGTCATGTTTGCTGCTATGTCCATTTAGTAAAAGGTGTTGAATGACAGACTGCCTCACTGACTCATCCCTGTAATTACTGCAGACGCTCATTATCTGAGCTTCTGTCTCATGGAGCAGCTCGACGTGTTCAGAAACAGCTGCTGGGTTTCTCTGCTGGACAACAGAATGGTTTAGTTTGACTTTTACCCATCTTTTCTGTGCTGGATAGATGTGGTCATTACAAGTACCCTTCATGCAGCAGCTCACATCTAGTGCATTATACTGTAGATAACTGACTACACACAAACTAGTTTAGTTTAGTTAATGGGAATGTTACAAGCTGGATTCTAAAGAGTGAGGTGTGTGTGTGTGTGTGTGTGTGTGTGTGTGTGTGTGTGTGTGTGTGTGTGTGTGTGTGTGTGTGTGTGTGTGTGTGTGTGTGTGTGTGTGTGTGTGTGTCTGTTTGTGTGTGAAAGAGAGAGTGTGTATGTGTGTGAGA
>NW_011362885.1:0-4047 GCF_000735185.1 Notothenia coriiceps | reverse complement strand
GATCACCGCCACACCCTCATCTGTCAGCTGTGATGACCTGCATCCTGTAGCATGTTCTAGAAAATATTTAACCTTATAAGAGCCGATTCTGACTCGGTAAGAACACCACAATACACTGTGTGTGTGTGTGTGTGTGTGTGTGTGTGTGTGTGTGTGTGTGTGTGTGTGTGTGTGTGTGTGTGTGTGTGTGTGTGTGTCTATACTTTCTTTACCGGTCAGTTTACTTTAGTTTGTCAATATTTGAGTATATAATATACTGTATATATAAGTAATAACCTATAATGGATAATTTAATACATGTTTTAGGGTAGTTTTTTGTCTGAATGTGTCATGATTATAATTAATAATCATAATAATTTATTTTAAATAAAAGAAAGAAACTAAATTACATTTTTAAAATATAATTTATACCCCAAAAGTCTAAAAATAAAATGTATATCTACATCAGAGTACACACCTTTGTTTCTATTTACGCAATTTATTTTGTGTGCAATCCTAGTTTCTCTCTAGATGTACAGTATATGCATAGTTAGAAAATGAGGTAACCAAAGAGAAATTAAATATATAACTTAAAAAACACTTAACATTAATTATTTTGTACAATTCTCAATAAGTGGATACACTGAATATACGAAAGAAAGAAAGAGTATTACACTTTCCCACCATTTTAAAGGGTGTTCTTTGCTCTGATTTACGTGCACTTGCTGTCCTGTGAAGGAGAACACGATGCTCTCGGGGGGATTACTTTGCAAATGTTTATTTTCCGTCCCTGCTGTCCGACGACGTGTAAAGACAGGAGGCGTTCAGGTGCTTCTGCCATACGTCCAGCTGGAGACGGGTCTGTCGGAGGTCAGAGGAGAAAACACTGGCCTTCTGTGCTCCGGCAGCTTTAATGAGGTCTGTGATTCAGCTCTGAACCAGACAGGCTTTTTAATCCGTCACTGATCAGGTCCAGCGAAGGTTAATGGGGTGACGCTCGGAGCCTTTCTGCCTGAAGTCCTGCGCCCCAATTCAGAGGCTGTAATGGGTCGTAATGGGCCGATGAGGGAGGGCGGAGGAAATCAGGCCAACATTTAAAGGACACAAATGCTTTCAGCTTTTTGTCCTTCATTTGCTTTAATGCATTTAATGTTATTATTTGCTGGTAGCAGACACATTCCAACTGCGTTACAATTATTTCTGTATTTAAATATGTATTTAATTTTATTAGTTTTTGTTATTTATCCATTTTATTTCATTTTATATTTATTTTTTCATTTTATTAACTGATTCTCAAAAATGCAAAATCTCACTATCAGTTTCGACAATGTCACAGCAAATGCATGTATTTTTTATTATTTATTTGGTACCACTTTACAATAAGAGCCTTATAAAGGGTTTACGAATAGTTTGTAATTCATTTATTAATTAGGTTGTGAACACTTTATAAATCATTAATAAGCTTTTATAAGACATGAGATAAACAGGGCAACTGTGACCGGTTGCTTGCCAAATAGTGAGCCCACATTTATCTGTAGGGGAGAGCGGGGTAATGTGAGCCATTTTTTACATTTGCTCCCCTCTAGCCGAGCTAAAATGATATATCAGTAAAATGTACACATTTCCTATTAATTCAGGATGTTTCCTAGCTATGGAAATTATCAGAATGTCTTCAGGACAAAGGGCAATGAAAATATGATTGTTTAAAAAAAAGTGGTCTTGTGTCTCACTTTACCCCAGCTCAGGGGTAAACTTAGACAGACCAGAGAAATCAAGGGGGTAAAGTGAACCAGTTGGGGGTAAGCTGATCCACTTACGTTTTCCACTTTAAAACTACCATAACAACACATGTTGTATCAATTAGAAACCGATAGCTAGATTGACAACCACACATTCCAAAACTAATGTCGGACTAGTATCAGAATCATGGGGATTGGTCAATTAAGCACATTTTTTTAAACACTTGAAAGTAACCCAAAGTACTAAAAAGTAAATCAAATACAACATAATATAATTCAAAATGTTTTAATTAACATTCACAGTGTGGGAGTCAGAACACAGGACCTTTAGAGCCAGCGAGTGTCTGGGGGTCAGAGCAAAGGACAATCAGAACCAGCTAGTGCACAGTCTGGGGGTCAGAACATGGACCCATAATCAGAACCAGCTAGTACACAGTCTGGGGCTCAGAACATAGGACCATCAGAACCAGCTAGAACAGCCTGGGACTCAGGACACAGGCTAGACCCACCTGGATTAGAACATCAGCCTCATACTCTATAACAAGGCCTACTCTACATTCCAGCCCTGAAGGTTACAGGGAAAGGTGAAGAGTTGCTCTCTCCGTGTGGTTCCTCCAGGCCTATTAGGTTGAGGCAGCTTCTTCACCACATCACCTTTAGGAACATGTGATACATCATTTTCTTTTATAGCAAACGTGGGTCTCTTCCACTGTTTCTTATTTCCCTGGATTCTTCTGAGGAATTGTGTAAGTATTTCGTCATCCTCAACTTTCTCAACCATGCCAACGTAACGGAGACTCCTGTGTTTGGACTAGGACAAAGTCACCCACGTTCAGATCTGTGTTTCCAGGATCACTTCTCTCATCCTCAGGGCTCTCATCATCAAGTGGGACAGGGACATCACTCTCCTCAGAGCTGCTATCTATGATTTTCCTTTTGGGTGCTTTCTTTTTCAGTTTTCTCTTTTCTTTACTATTTTGTTTTTTCCCTGCCAGTTTCTTTTGTCTCTCTTCATAAGCCTTTTCTATTGCCTGCTTCTCAGGAGTATCTTTTAGGATGGCTGTCTTCACACGCTTTATTTTGGTTTGTGCTCTGGGGGGACATTTGGGAAGTGGTAGAAGGAGGAGACACATATCCAGGTCGGCTGGGAACATCTGAGCCAGCTGGCGAGGCACATCCATGTTGACCACGCAGAGTGGATGGATTAGCATCTGCAGCAGGTGGTTCATCTGCAGGGAGTGGACCATCTGGATCATCTGAAGTGGATGGACCAGTGCATGCAGGCTGCAGCTCAGGGTTTGGCCGGTCTGACACCATGGATGGTGCAAACGCTTCCTCAGGGAAAATATCTCTGCGAATTGTAGTTTCACTCTAGTTTTATTGAAGGCTGTAGCCCTTCCCAGGGATGTTGCCTCCGGAGTTCGGACAGAGAGATGGCGACGTGCTAGGAACCTGCCAAACCACTCTATTCCTAAAGAGTAGAGAATTCATTATTATAAGATTTAGCTTTGTGGCAAGATCATGTGTTCTAAGTTAACCTACAGGATCATGTGATCTCTTGCACACCCTAGCCTACCTGCACATTGTTTCTCTGTCCAATTGGCAGGGACAGGGATATTTTTTCTCTCTGCATATTCAAATGCCAGTTCACGGCACTTAACTGGAGGAAGGCCATGGAACTGGTAGCTAGTTGTTTCAAGTGTTTGGCAAGCTCCTCCTCCATCTCATCTGTGAATATTCTCTGTGCCTCAGCTACTGCACCCCAGGCTACTGATTTTACTTCCCCTTTCTCTTTCTTCTTTATGAATCTTTGTAGGGTTGTCTTGTCAATATTTCTATCCCTTCCAGCTTTTCTTAAGGACTTCATTCCTTGCATGACCTCAGCGGCTGCACTCTCCATCTCTGCGAGGGGTGTTTGGCCCCAAGTTGTCTTTCTTGTGTAGTTTCTTGGCATGATGGCTTTTCTACAATGTTGATGACATTAAAAAGAAAACATATGTAATGTAATATTACACTAAATATGTTTAAGACTAAACTTAACTTGTGCTTCATGGTGTACAGCATTTGTCTCATTTAACCCCACAGCCACCATTTTAGAAAAAACAACATCTCTAGCAATTCAGGCTAATCTTCAACTAGCATCAATCACATGGTTTTATATGTTGGAAGTTCATCAATGTATGATATAAGTTTTTCTACCTGAATCAATTTGCTTTGACACAATAGTTGATTAAGTTCATAGCAAGAAAATGTACTTTTACATGCAAAAAACAAATTTTGTGAAAAAAACATACTTACATCAAGTTGCACCAGCACCAACTTCACCTTC
>NW_011362884.1:35417-40213 GCF_000735185.1 Notothenia coriiceps | reverse complement strand
CACCTCTTTTTATGTGTTCAAAAATGGCATTGTGAAATCAAGCCTCTCTTTCTCTGTGTTGCCTAATAACTTTTTCTGACGATCATAACACATTTCTTGAATAAACAAATCAACAGCTTAAATACAAACCATACTTGCTGAATGGCACAAGATAGAACTGAAGTCGAACAGAGCGGGTTAGCTGCTGACCTTTTGAAATATATAAAGCTTTCTGTTCATACAGGTACAAATAATGACCTCTCCCCCACCCCCATGGGTTACAAACTGCCAGAAGAAAAATAAGAGAAACATACACAGTACCTACGGAAATATCAACAATCGAAAAGTCCTCACAGAGGATTTTTTTTTCTATCATCTCTCTAAAAATATATATATATCGTTTCTATCAAGATAGCAAGGCACGACGTGAGCCAATCACAAGTCCAGCTGTTCTACTCTTCAAGTGTCTGATTCAGGGAGCCCCCCTCCCCAAATTCAAAGTGTTTTTGGGGGGGTTTCATGGTCTGGTGAGCTGGGTGTAGACGGGTGCTGGGTCCCAGTGCTGGGGGCCGGTCTGAGGGACGGACGGCACCCCCGCGTTATCAGCGATGGGTGTGTACATTGGCCTCTGACTGCTGCTACTCATATAGCTGAAAGTCGAGTACAGACCCGAGCTTTGTCCCGCCCCCGCGTGGCTGTAGTAAGAAGCTGTTCCTGCCCCCCCTTGGTGCTCGGAGTAGTCGTACTGCTGCGCCCTGGAGGAGGTGTAGGTGGAGGCAGGGGGGCTGTAGTGCTGCAGGTTGAAGGGGCTGAAGGCGGCGTGTTGCGGGGAGCTCTGCTGCTCCGTGTAGTGACTCGGACTCAGCTGCTCCGTCTTGATTTGGGTCCTCTCGGAGGAACTGACGGCGGCCAGAGAGTGCTGGGTTTGGGTTTGGGTTTTTGCCAGCCATGCTGTATTCTGAGGGCTCCCTGGACCCCCTCCTCCTCCTCCTCCTCCACTGATGCTGTAGCTGCCGGTGTACGTGATTGGCGTGACGCTGCCGGGGATGGCGGGGTGTCCGTTGGGGGGCAGGTACTGGTCGAACTCGTTGACGTCGAAGGTCTCGATGTGGGAGATGACGTCGCTGCTCAGCTCGCCGATGTCCACGTCGCGGAAGTCGATGTTGAGCTGGCGTCCGTCTGAGAGAGAGCGGAGACCCCCCTCACGCTTTAGGTCCATCTTGACGGAGCTGATGTCAGTCTTTGGGGTGGTGGGGGGGGTGGGAGGCCCCTGGGAACCTGAGAGTGAAACAATATGAGACAGATTAGACTCTGCTTTCAGATTAGATCAGGCTCTCTGTGTTAATTTTGTGTAATCCAATAGGGTTTGATTTTTATCAACTTTTCAAAATAAGTAATAAGTATAAATAAGTATAAGGAAGAAAATGGAGCATTAAATATATAATAAAAGGTTTTTAGTAGCATTTTAGATTTTCTTTCTTGTTTCTTTTAATTTAGATTTTTTACACTTTTCTCCTATTTGCACGAAGTTTGCACTACAATCCCTTGTAGTGCAAACCTCCTGGGCTATTTACACCAGATTCTGATTCTGGAAATGTCTGCCTACTGAGAGCCATCTGTTCTCTGAGCTCACCTGAGAGTTCCCCCGGAGAGTGCACCTCTCCCATGCTGGAGGCCGGAGAGTCTACCTGCTGCAGGGCTTTGAAGATAGCGGTGGGAGAGATGTGTGTCTGCTCGCTGCCGTCCTCCGCGTCGCTCTGCCCGTTCTTCACAGACTTCCTCCGCCGGGGCTGGTACTTGTAGTCCGGGTGATCCTTCTTGTGCTGCACGCGGAGCCGCTCAGCCTCCTCCACAAACGGCCGCTTCTCTCCTTCATTGAGAAGTCTGCGAGGAAAAGGGACCATTAATTAACCGAGAGTCACTTTAAATGATTTCCCCAAACAAAAAAATACCATGTAAACTATTTAATTTAGCATTACATAGAAGACAAACAGTAAATGTACAAAATAGAAACCAGGCCAAACTAGATAAAAATCACATTACTTCTTAAATGTGTGCAGAAATCGGTGTTTAAAAACCGAAAAGCATCACATTGACACTCACCTCCAGAGTTTCCCCAGAGTTTTGCTGAGCTCCGCGTTATGCAGGTGAGGATATTGATCCGCGAGCTTCCTGCGGGCAGCCTGAGCCCAAACCATGAAGGCGTTCATGGGTCTCTTCACGTGAGGCTTGTTCTTAGAAGATCCGTTTACGCGCACGGGCATGGGCACGAGGGTCCAGTCGTAGCCCTTGAGCACCTGGGACACAGCGTCGCGGATGCAAGCGGGAAACTTATCGTCCTCCTCCTTCTTGAAGTCTGCGTCCACACCGAGCAGCCCGTTCTCTGAGGGGCGCGTGTTCTCGGTGTCTGAGCTCGAGCCCGAGGGGCACGGGGAGCCCGCGGAGTCCTCGGACATGCTCGGGCTGGGGGCGTCAGAGAGACACTTGTCTTGTTCCTCCGTCATCTTAAGGTAAGGGTCGAGGAGATTCATACGAAAAGCGGTGTGGTGCCAAAATACGCGTGAAACGGAGGAGTTCTTTCTGATGCCTTACGCAAGGAAAAGTCTTTAAATTAGACTTTACCTTGCCAAAATGACCAGAGTCTATCAGCTGAGATAAGTGCACAAAACAATCTATTTTGCTCCCGTGCGTAAAACCGATTTGGATTGTCTTTACGCACACGTTTCTGTCAGACTCCTGGGAAGAGTGCGTTTTCTGCAAGTGGGTCCGAGGAAGCAAAAACAAGCCAGCAGGTTGAAAGTCTGCCTTCAACTGTGCAGGATGAAACGGTAAAGTGTTCCTCTCAGTCTCCAAGTAGAATCCCCAGAACGCGCGAGTGCTTTGAACTGCACACTGTTCGCCTTCAGCTTTTATAAGAGCACGAGCATGCTGCACAGGAAAGCCCGAATCTGATTGGACGACAGCCTGTGACGTGAAGGAATTTGATCCCAGTTTTTCCCTCTGCTAACCAGCACCACACACACACACACACACACACACACACACACACACACACACACACACACACACACACACACACACACACACCGAACTTTCTCTTAAAACACACATACAGACACACCGTTTCTCCTAAAATACACACACACACGCTGCCCACAAGACATATATGTGCTGCTTAATTCCACTGGATTTTCCTATAGATATTTACAAGGCTATAAGGGGAAAGATACATTTAAATAGACTTATGGAATATAATTAGTATTAGTTATATGCTAAAAGTGACATACAACAACATACAAGGAGGAATTAATTGCGAAATATTGATGAAGGTTATAGAAAAAACCTGTAAAAAAGAAAGATTATCAGTTTAAAAATAGTTATTCATGACATTTAGCATCATTATCTTCAATACACACTTTCAATTTTCTACTTTTAAAAACATTTTCTGGTGTTTGAAAGTGTCCTTCTCTTCACTTTGTCCATAATCACAGTTACAGCATGTGGTCAATAGGGGGAGACAGCAGTCTAGGAACACACTCCCTTTCTGAAAGCAGCAGAAGGAGGGAGGAGGGGAAGAGGGTGACTCTAGGAGGGAGGAGGGGAGGGAAGGAGGGAGTTGGAGCTCCTTTGGGCTGCTGCTGTGCCGGAGTTGCTGTCAAACATCAGCTCCTGATTTGTATCTTATTCCCAACAACAGAGCAATGATCCGCTGAATGGTGAATACTGTTCACTTTGCTGACTGCTCAACTTCCACACTTTTTTACCAAATGTTCCTCATAAAGTCAAGAAATGTTTTTTAAGAGCTGTGTTTCACATCGTTTTAACTTTATTTCCTTTCTGGATTTATAGAGATATGAATCCTAACTTTTTCTATACACTACTAGTTTTGTAAAAGCGCTGGTGACTTTAAGTATCAGATCAACTGACGTGACTACAGGAAGCATTGAGATCCTTTACGTGCATACAAGTAGCAATACACCCATGTCAAAAATACTTAATTACGACCTGCTTTCACAATGTTAAAGAAAAATACAGAATGACAATCGGTGAAATATAAAAACAGCTCTTACTATGCATAAAAAAACGAGTTATATTACAATGCATTAATATATCTGCATCAATCCGTCAGGAACGTGTTAATGTTGCAGCTGCTCAAAGCACGGTTCATTTGAACTTCTTTATTTACTGCTGAGGAGCTTCATCTATAATAGTACAGCATATGATTTGCTTTGAATGGAAACATAATGCCTGCAATTGCCTTTAATAGGAGACCCTGGTTATTTGAGTAACACATCTTTAACTTTGGGTGGATTTAGGGGAAGTTGAAAGGTGCAAAAAGACAAAGTATAGTCAAATAAACACCTGGATGTTCATTTTGGATTTGTTATGTTGGAAGAAAAACACGTTATGGAAGCAACATAGCCAAAGTGTGTGCCCTTATTGTCCCGTCAGAACTGTTGAATGCATGTAGTGGATGAAAACCAACCTTATCCCCTTCAGAAATGCATTTGAGACACAAAGTTGCAGAAATCAAGGTCCAATACAAGTAGCTCAAAAGTGTACTTAAGCACGTACATGCACTGTTACATACTGACACCTCTTTTTATGTGAATCACACACACACACACACACACACACACACACACACACACACACACACACACACACACACACACACACACACACACACACACACACACACACACACACACACACACACACACACTGCCTTTGTCCTCTCAGTTCACCGAACGTTGCCACTCTCCAATCAGAGAGTAATAATCCGTGCTGTGCTCTGGTCACTGAAAGTACCCCCC
>NW_011362884.1:33143-35387 GCF_000735185.1 Notothenia coriiceps | reverse complement strand
CGTTACGTTACCGTACGTACGTTACGTACGTAACGTAACGTAACGTACGTACCGTACGTACGTACGTACGTACGACGTACGTACGTACGTACTTACGTACGTACGTACGTACGTCTACGTACGTACGTACGTACGTACGTACCGTACGTACGTACGTACGTACGTACGTACGTACGTACGTAGCCACACACACACACACACACACACACACACACACACACACACACACACACACACACACACACACACACACACACACACACACACACACACACACAGCTTTTTACAACAGATACAAACCTTTCTCTTTCTCTGTTATGTTGCTTGTTTGCGTTGAAACTCTGAATCACTCTGTAATTCTTTCTTTCCCTGACCAATTAGACCTGCGGTTCCCAAACACTACAGCCTAACATCGGTTCTTCGGAGTCCGTTTATTTACACGCGACATGCTTATTTAAGATCCTCACTTTGAACACAAATAGCAGGAGCAGTTTGGCTGTGCGTTAATAGCTGGTTGGACGACGCTGTGGTCGCGTGCGCTGCCGTTACACAACGCCACCGAAACTACAGCGTGTTTGCTTGTAGAGCTACAGAGGCGTGAAGAGACTCAGAGCTGTGGCAGGAAAACACTGCGAGGCTGTTGACAGAGTACACGTGAGGATGGCAAAGAAAAGGAAGAAGAAGTGGGGCAGACGTCTAAATAGATGTAGAAAAAATAAAATGTTGCTAATAATAACGAAAACAAGACATATACTTACAAGGCGAGGCTAAAGGCAACAAAAGTAGTTGTGTTTTTAGATTTTGGGCTATTTTTGCTTCCATAACATGTTTTCTCTCAGATTAGTACAAAGAAAACATCCAAAATACACATTCAGGTGTTTATTTGACCGACTTTGCATCTCTAGATTTCTTCTAAATTCAAAAAAAGTTAACATAAGACAATGCTTCATTTGCATGTTAACACAGTATTTTTGAAAGACGTGTGAATCCAGAAATGCTAATTTTAATTTAATTAAACAACTGGGGGAGTTTCATAGTGATATCTGCAAAAAGCATAACATGGCCCCTTTAACAAATCATTCAGCATTTTATGAAATGATTTAATAAGTCAATGCCTCATTTATAATATCAGAACATTTAAGACAACTTGTAACACAAAACATCATTGTTAAGTTTTCTTTAAGGTGATATCTTTTGTTTAAACCCTTCTTGCAACATGTATGGAGTTTTGACAATACATATATATTTAAAGGCAGATGTTTTTGTCTACATATCAAAGCGTATTTATAGAGCATCTTACAAGATCATTTAATAAGATATTGCCTCATTTGCATATGTAATGAAACCATTTTCAGAAAATGTATAATACGCACGATAGTTGTCACGTATGTTCAATCAACTGAGGATGTTTCATAGTGATATCTATTAGTTAAAAGACCCTTTGCTTGTACACTGGCAGCTGCTCAGCTGTCACACACACACACACACACACACACACACACACACACACACACACACACACACACACACACACACACACACACACACTGTGACAGCATATATGACCTCCACTCCCACGTGACATCTTGGCAAACCTGTAAACAACTGCAAAACAAATCTGGGATCAACATATGGTGAACACAGCCCTCCTCCTCTTCCTCCTCCTCCTCCTCCTCTTCCTCCTCCACATGTCACACAGGAAAGTTAGACTCCAAAACTGATTCATATGACAACTGTTGGATAACTAATTAACTATGTTCATCTCTCTGAAAGTGAATATTTATGATCAGATCTGCAACTTTCAGAATGAGTCTTCCTGTTTTCAACCGATTCCAAGTTTCTACATTACTCACTGGGTGAGGGATCAGGGTGTGGTCTGAACGTGGCGTCAGGGTGAAAGTGAAGTCCTCTCTGTGGTGGTTTAGTTGGAGGCCGATGACCAGAGGCTGGGGGGGGCGGGGGTCTTGGGAAACTTCTCATCTTGACTTGGAGCTACAGCGTAAAATATCTGAGCAAACAGTGGGAGTCACCTGCTAAACTCTGCTGCCTTGCATTTCTGATCCTCACACCTGAGAGATGTGTCCAGGTTTCTAGTGTACGTTGTATTTAAATTAATTAACTAGATTTATGTATTTATTTATTTATTTTATTTATTTTATTTATTTATTTTATTTATTTTATTTATTTTATTTATTTATTTATTTTTATTTATTTATTTATTTATTTTATTTATTTTATTTATTT
>NW_011362884.1:25690-33128 GCF_000735185.1 Notothenia coriiceps | reverse complement strand
CCGCAACAACTCAGGTTGCTGAGAAATGTGTCGAGAGGCATGAAGCTCTGCAGGAATAGTTTAGAGTTGACTTGCTGGTAGAGATGGCAAAAGTACAGACATCCTTTACTCAAGTAGAAGTAGGCTACAGATAGCCTACTCATGTTTAAAAATAGCCTACTCTGTTAAAAGTAGAAGTACTGACTAAACTTCTTTACTCAAGTCAAAGTAAAGAGGCTTTGAAATGTACTTCAGTAAAAAGTACCCTAGCAGCTGTTTTAAAGAGTACCTGACCTCCCTTTATATTAATAGAACAATAATGTCATTGTTAGCTAATGAATGTTTCCATGCTGAACAACGGCAACATGACAACGTTTTCATTGGTCCCTCTTCTTTAGAGAAGACCAGGAAATGATGGATACACGGATCGTGTTCAAATCAATAGGCACGCAATGACTCTAAATAATAATGATCACGCCACCAAACACACATTCAGACTAAAGTAACCAGCCTGTTTGGAAAATGTGAGAATTAGAAAGTAGGCCTACAGGTATTTAAGATCAACATGTGAGAAGTAGAAAGTACAGGTATTTGGGTTCAAAATGTAAGAAGTAGAAAGTACAGGTATTTGGGTTCAAAATGTAACAAGTCAAAGTAAAAAGTCGTCAGAAAAATGGAGTAAAGTACTGATACCAGAAAGATGTACTTAAGTACGGTAACAAAGTATTTGTACTCCACTACTTCCCACCTCTGCTCGCTAGCTTCTGGACGGGATTATCTGGGAGGTTTCTGCTTAGCTGATCATTTGAAAGCACAGAATCTTGATAGAAAGGGGGGAGGAGGTGGAATTAGGGTCGATGATGGATGGCAGATGCAGCGATCCTGCTCCCGGTCGTTTCCAAGTGTTGTTTGAACAGCACGAGGAGCAGAATGACGTTGGGTCAACACACACCCGCTGCCCAGACGCTCAGATCAGAGCGGAGACACACAGCGGCGCGCGGGAGATATTAATCACTCCCCATCCTCTGAGAATTTCACATCACACCCATCTGAAAGCTGCTGAGTCACCAACAGGAGATGCTTCCTTCAGACTCTTGCTCTGAATACCTCGGATCCCACAGCAACACACAGAAATGAAAAGGGTCATCATTTCATCAAGGTGCAATCAGAGTTGATCTACTGTGGAAATTAACCACCAATTATAGTAGAAATATACATCCGCTTTTATTTTTGGAAATGTACTTAAATCGTTACATCTGCAGTAATACTTGTTGTTACCACTTAGGATTAAAATGGAAACCAGAGTGCTTCCAAAAACAACATTTAGGTTTATACGGAGGGATGGATCCAAGTCTGTCATCGGGTCTAAAAGCAAGTTAATGAATATTGATATACTGACACTCTTTAAAAATACAATGTATAAAAACTGAAAGTGAGCAATATGTTTCTGTCCCTTTCTTATTCTGTAATTGTATATTTTTTACTTTTAATGGTCAATAAAATATATTTAAAAAATTTTTTTTAAAACGGCGATAGTGTTGGATTTAAAATNTCTTCTTTAGAGAAGACCAGGAAATGATGGATACACGGATCGTGTTCAAATCAGTGTTTGGTGGCGTGATCATTATTATTTAGAGTCATTGCGTGTCTATTGATTTGAACACGATCCGTGTATCCATCATTTCCTGGTCTTCTCTAAAGAAGAGGGACCAATGAAAACGTTGTCATGTTGCCGTTGTTCAGCATGGAAACATTCATTAGCTAACAATGACATTATTGTTCTATTAATATAAAGGGAGGTCAGGTACTCTTTAAAACAGCTGCTAGTTATGGGTACTTTTTACTGAAGTAGCCTACATTTCAAAGCCTCTTTACTTTTACTTGAGTAAAGAAGTTTAGTCAGTACTTCTACTTTTACCAGAGTATTTTTAAACATGAGTATCTGTACTTCTACTTGAGTAAAGGATGTCTGTACTTTTGCCATCTCTACCAGCAAGTCAACTCAAAACTATTCCTGCAGAGCTTCATGCCTCTCGACACATTTCTCAGCAACCTGAGTTGTTGCGGATTAAAATATGTGCATTAGCCGATGGTAGCGCGCCGTACGAGAGGTTGGAGCGGCGAGAGGAAACCCAATCCACTGTGGCTGAGAGGAGAAAGCCGCAGAGGAGTACCGTTTCCCTCCTCAGATATGGCTTGTGCAAACAGCCCTCGCTTGAACAATAACACCGGTCTCTCCCAGCTAACTAATGACAGATCCACACCTTAATGCTGAGCAGTTGTTTGGGTTTAGGCGAGGGAGGATGTGTGTGAGGGCTGGGTTTTCGGAGGTAAAGAATGGCAGTTGTCAGCGGGTGGCTCGTGCCTTTTAGGAAAACTCCCTCCCTCTAAATATTCCTCCCCGCATGATTCGTCCAGAGATTGGGGTGCAAAAGCTCTGACGCAGCGAAACGCTACTCCGAGGACATCCAACCATAACGCAGCACATTTTTGCAGATTATTGAATCGTGCAGGATGAGGTTCTGAGATAATTCCTCGGTGTGTGTTCGGTTCGTACTGTAACAACTTGTCTCTTGGCCAGAAGCTCCACTTCCTCCATCTGTCCTGTGGTTGGTGGTAATTGAAGCTTTGCAGTGTGTAGCCTAATGATTTGATGATCTTATGAGGTTGATTTGGAGTCAGGTGGAGGGTCATCCGATCTGCATATAAATCCATCAGCAACCTCTTTCTAGACAGAAGAATTCCTATCAAGTTCTTTCAGAAATATGTCAAATAAGTCCGGTATATATTTCCCTTGGTAGCCCACCGTACAAACTATTACCTCACCGTGTGCAAAACACTACTTATGTGCATTATATCTTATTACTGGCAGCTAATTTTCTTGGACTACTTAATACAGGAGCAAAGCTTAAATACATTGCAATACTTTTGACTAGTTACTTCTTTTATAATTGGTAGATAATTACATGCACTTAGTCATATAATGCCACTAATTACAGTATCTACTGTTAGAAATTAAAATCAATATTTAATGATATAAGATAGTTTAAACATACAGTAATTTTATAACTAAAAAATATTTCCGGTTAACATTTGCCTGTGGTTAAAGTTTATTTTGAAAAGCCATTCCGGAAAAGATACCCGAAGTACCAACAGTCGGCTTGACTTCCGGCTTTAACAAAAACGCCATTACAGCTGTTAAAATGCATTAAATAAAAAATCATGAAAGAGAGTATGAGGAGAAAAGGCGTGTCTAGTAATGTATTGAATGAACAACGTCTGAATCCTCTGTTATGCGCAATAACGGACATTGGAGAAAGAGGTGGGAGAACGACGTCACCAGCCGCCATTGAAGGAGGACAACGCGACCTCAGGCACTTCTCCACAGCCGCCACTGCGAGAGGAAGCTGCTGCCTTTCTCTCCTCACTACCTTCTGTCTGATTCACTACCGCGCCATTTAATTAAAGTACCCATTTGAACCTTTCTCAGAGACTCCATTGTCTCTTACTTTTAAATCTTCTCTCCATGGGACGCGAGAATAACAAATACTCTAACACTACTCTACCTTGAATGTTAAGTTATGACTATTTATTTGTGTATTAAGGTTTGCTTGTATCTTTAAATGTCCCCACTCTGGCACGAATTAAGGATTTCTGATTCTGAGAAACTGTCAAGAAAGAAACCTCAATGTGCAGCATTTTGACGTGTCAGCTAAATGATTTCAAGAAAACTAAATTCAGAATAACTTTAGTTATAAAACAGTGCACACGTAGTTATGCCCGCTCGCATTGAATCATAACTTGGAACATGTTAAACCTCTTTTCCTGACATCTGGATGAAATGTTGTTCAGAGGGAACACAGAGATCTATTTAATGAAATGTGATGATATCTTCCTTCGTTTACTTTTGCTGGATCTCCGTCGGACGAGAGTGAAGGACGACTTGTGACAGAAATAGTTAAATCCAATTTTGCTCTACAGTAGAAGCCTGCTGGCAAAATGTTGTCAGATTCTTGTTGCATAATTTCTCCTCTGGCCTTTACATTCATCCTGCAGAACATCTTGTAGTCGTTTAAAAACACGTACGAAGGTATTATGAGAGGCACCATTATGGCCGAAGGATAACTTGTGTTTTGATCGATATTGATATGATGTTATGTTGCTTTCAGAAGGAGCACTATCCTTGGAAAAAAGCACTTTTGTACTTCAGTTATCGGCTTCCTTTGCATAACCTGTGACTTCCTAAGTGGAAACGTCCATAGATACAGTTCATGTTACACATCTCACGGTATATTCCAGACCTTCCTGTAGTTATCTGATGATTTATCCAGCATGCAACAGTACAGTATAGCATACAGTACAATATCCCACTGTGTCCTTCCTGTCCTTAGTGCAGCAGAGATTGTGTGAAGCAGGAAGTGGATTTTACCGCTGTGGTTCTGAAACACTGACAAGTCCGTCTCCGGCTTTTTTAACAAGGACTGCATGCAGAGAGAGCGTGCTTTTTATCATCTCTAACCTAGTGCAGATTTCAGGACTCTGACATTGAGATGTGGAGAACAGTATGTGTGTGTTCCTCGTAACAAGTGGCGAGGAACTTCAGGGTTTGGTCATTTACACAAAACAAGATGTGTGGTAGTGTTAATAAAGTCCAATATTATCTAGATTATTAACAGTTGTCTATTGAGAGGCGAAGTCTCGCCCATCTTCCGACCCGTGGGACCTTATTTAGGAGAAAGTCTGTATTGAAGTCAAATGGGGAGATAAATATTATCTTTTGATCCCGTTTGAATTGTGCCACGAAATTACACATATGTTTGTCAATCTTAACAAATAATTTCCATGTCAGAAAAGTCACAGTTTGTCGTAAAACTGTTGAAATATTAGACAATGAAAAATACGCAACTAAAGACTACAAATCCCAGAATCCCGGTCCCGCATGCTGGCTCTTATGAACCGACTAACTCCCCTTGTGTGTATGCACAGCTCTCAACATGCTCAGACTTGTAGTGATTTTCACCTCTTTTAATACTTTCCGCCTCATTCTGAAAGAAAGAAGTGAAATGTGCCAACGTGACGGCCGTCTTGGTGTGTGGTGCGAGATGGGAGATGTAGTTCATTGAGCGGTTTCACACCAAATAAGTGTTACTTCACAGTTTTACCACACGTTGTAATTTCTTTGATTTTTTTTTTTTTTTGACATCATATGTGTAATTCGTGGCACAATTCAAACGGGATCGAAAGATAATCTTTCTCTCGCCATTGACTTCAATACATACTTTTTCCAAAATAAGGTCCCATGGAGGTCCCCCGGAATCAGAATCAGAATCAGAATACCTTTATTCGTCCCACAGAGGGGAAATTTGCAGCGTTACAGCAGGAAAGAGCCACAGACAGCTTAGTGTTGCATATCTGAAATGCGTTAAAGTACTAAGTTACAATATAATAAACAAACAACACAACAATATGCTAAAAAAGTACTAAGTTATAATATAATAAACAATAACCAATATGCTAAAAAAAGATAAAAACTAAAAAAGTTAAATAATTTTCAAAAATACGGATCAAAAACAAATCAAATCTACAAATCAAATCCTGTAGCAGTTCTTAGGATTTAGCAGCCCGGTATATGTTACAGTTATTAAAGAAAGGGAGGGACTTCGCCTCTCTATTGAAACTGCACAAAGTATCATCATTACACTTCACACGACAGTCTTCCAGCATTTCTAGTTGCCCCCAAGATGTGTGAAGGTTAGCTTTCGATCCCTTTTGGCGCAAAAATGATTGCCAGCAAATGTGCGTTGGCATGGAATGAGGGGCTTATTGAGACGTTGATGTGTATCTACTGTAACATCCGGTGAGTCTTCAAGGATAGATTGATTTATTGAGATGATGACGGATAGGATAATGTTCGCTTTTTCTACTTTTATTAATTCCATGTTAAGTAAAAATAAAATCTGCTAAAACTTGTAAGCACGTATTTCACCCAAAAAATCGAATGCAGAAATAGTTAATTTGTGAATCTTGTTTGTATGTACTTCTGGTTTCGCCAACAAAAAAATCCTAATTGACCATACTGTATCAACAGAAGTGATTATATTTAATACTTCAACACAAGAACAATCATTCTGGTTTGCCTGTTAGCTTGAGCACACACTTTGGGTGTTTCTCAATGTCGAGTAAAGCTGCTGCAGAGCCACTATTTCAAGTATATCGAGTGGCACCGAAGGACTGTTTAAATGCCGAGCATACATGTGCTACCAAGCAAGCCTCCTCGACATTAAGAAGCGGCCCCCTTTTTGTCGCTGATGCTGCTTGCTTGATTTATTTCACCATTAATTGTGCTAAAATGTCCAGGTTTTTTCCAAAATAGAGCTTAAAACATTTCAAATGCAGGATGGCGAAGATGTGAATCAACAGAACTTTTTATGCAAATAATGTATTTGTTTTAAAAGCTGTATACTTTAGTACTAAATCTGTTGCACACAAACCTTCTTAATGCCAAATTGGCTTTGTTTCAGATGACCACAATGTAGGGCTGAACGATTAATCAACTTTCAAAAGTACACACATCCTTTACTCAAAAATTATTCTTGTGTGTCAGTCATCCACACCAATCAGAAGTGCTGTGCTCCACATGCACCAGCCATTGTTAACCAATCAGAAGTGGCCCATGATAGAAGGTGATAGACAGATTGAAAGTGCCTGCCCTTTCCAAATGGCTTCCAATGGAGCTTTCCTAGATGGTTTGGTGAACCATCTGAGTCAGGTTAGTAATGCTCCATCACATGTTTCTATCACAGGGTGAATCTTAAACTGAAGCTTGACTTTAAAGCAACCCAACGGAAGTTTCATGTAAGTTTAGTTCTTTCACTCGTAGCTTCGAGTCTTGTCTTTCTTCGATCCAGAGTAAGACGCGACACCAATAAGTGTGTGTGTGAGTTTGTGAGTGTTCACTGCATTACGACGGAAGTGTACAAAATCACAGCCAGCGGTCGTGTGGTGTTACAAAAACCCCCCAACTTTACCCGTTTTTTGTACAATTTCCTCCTCACCTACCTCTAACCACTAAAGTAAATTCAAAGTAGTGAAAACAAATTTCTGTCTCAATTATTAACATTCAATTTACTTCACAAACACGTGACGACGGTTAAACTGACTAGCTGTAACTAACGGTCGTTTATTACGACTTCTGTGAGTTAAATTTACAGAAGGTGAAACTCAAAACGGCAAACCGTTGCTTAAATGATGTCCTACAGTCTTAACACTCTTGGAGGATTTGTACATCAGCACCATCCCGGCGGTGCTAAACCCCCCTTTATTAGATTAACGCAAATAAGACTGTCTATAACGCTAAACGCTATAAACAAAAAATCGCTGTTGCCTTCGAATAACATTTACGCCGGTTTTGAGGCCGATTCCTTCGGCGAGATAGTGTCACGAAGGGCAGAGATCGTGG
>NW_011362884.1:13635-19201 GCF_000735185.1 Notothenia coriiceps | reverse complement strand
GTTCTTCTTCTCTGGTTATCACGCAGTCTGTTCTTCTTCTCTGGTTATCAGTCTGTATGTGTGTGTTGTTTGTGGGGACCTAAATCTGTTTGTACAGTCACCTGTGGGGACTCACCTCCCTTATGGGGACATAATGGAGGTCCTGGAGATCATTAATTTTAGGGTGGAGACTTGGTTAAGGTTAGGATAAGTCTCCAGTAAATGTAAGTCAATGTAATGTCCCCTAAAGTGATGTATACATGGTAAGTGTGTGTGTGTGTGTGTGTGTGTGTGTGTGTGTGTGTGTGTGTGTGTGTGTGTGTGTGTGTGTGTGTGTGTGTGTGTGTGTGTGTGTGTGGCCTAGCATTACTGTACTTGTGGGGACCTAAATCTGTTTACACAGTCACGTGTGGGGACTTGCTTCCTAAGGTTAGGATAAGTCTCCAGGAAATGCATGTAAGTCAATGTAATGTCCCCTGAAGTGATGTATACATGGTATGTGTGTGTGTGTGTGTGTGTGTGTGTGTGTGTGTGTGTGTGTGTGTGTGTGTGTGTGTGTGTGTGTGTGTGTGTGTGTAGATTCCTTTTAATTGACAATGATCATGTATCATCGTGAGAGATGAAACATTTAAGCCAAAAATGATGCCTCAGCAAGATTTAAAAGCACATTCCTAGTGTTTTTATTTTATTTTCTGTAACATACATCAAGTGGTGTGTGGGGGGAAATTGCATTCGCTGTGAATTAGCACTCCTAAAAAGTTTTAAATGGCCAAAATAGTAATCTTGGACACAAATTACTATTCTATTCGTTCCAGGGGTTTTGACTTGATTAATTATTCGGAGAAGCCAACTGGCTGCTAACGTTGGTTATTTCTCGTTTAAAACTCATTTATGTCATGAGTAAAACCAGACACTCCGGTTAGACTAATATATTAGTTTGCCAACATATTGTCTGACGCTTTGCTTTTAATACAAATCTGATATCAGGCTGTTTGTGTCCTCCACCTTCCTTCACTGCGTCTGGTGTGACGGATTCGAGGATATCAGTTTCCAGCCTTGCGGTTGTGATGAAAACTGCTTCAGGTGTTTCTCAACCACACATTTATCAGTCTGGGGTTCAGTGGAGAGTCCAACTGTCCCATGATGTTGGGCCGAGATCTTTTGATGAGAATAACATGCGAAGAGGTGAAGCATAAAGGCGACCTGGAATAAAACAGCAGCTCCTAACAGTATCCCTTTAATTGAAATGAAACTTGGTGTAAGGGTGTAGCATTGTTAAAGTAACAACCAATTACAATAGATTGTGGATCTGAAGCAAGGGGCATATGATACTATTACATATGATTTGATGTATTTGATGTATTTCCCCTGAGGAAATGTCCTTAGAGCACTTCTACACTTAGATTGTCCTTCTAGTTTCTTTGGTGGCAAACTTTAACCCCGCCTTGTTTTGTTTGAGTCTCAGTTCTCATGAGCGTTTCTGACTGGAACAAGGAGTAGTTTTCAGTGAAGAAGTTATTTTCGAAATGTACCGTATCCTACCTCCACCAAAGAGTAGACAGACAACGTTGGCCAATGGCACTTGAACATATTGGAGTGAATATTGAACTTTCATTCATCGTGTGTCCAGGACAAACAATTAGTATCTTGTCCACTGAATGTGTTAAAGGTCATTTCATTTAAAAAGGTGATTGAAGAATCAGTGTTGTTTGGGTTTTGGCTGCACCTACAGTATATCTGTATTATTCCTCGTTAAAACATCTTCTTGCCACTTCAACATTTCAGAATGATTGAGTATTACGCACACCGTTTCCAACAGTAAGGTGGTAATGCTTGCTGGTTGCATGCAAGGAAAACACCTCAGAGATGGGGACCTCGTGGGGAACTATGACTCACGTCGGTCGGGGTAAGCAATGCAGGTCGAAGAGTCACGTGAAAGGCTGTCCTGGAACAACTCTGTAACCGTATATAACGTGCTGTTTAAACAGGCCTCTGAGAGATGCCCTCTCATTTCCTGCTGGAAAAGCTGATCAATCACGGCTCTCATCACCTTGGAGCCGGGGAGAAATAGAGATGTGGGCTGATTGGTCGGGGACGGAGTGAAAGGGGAGATAAGTGGAGAAATGACAGGATTCGGTGGTCTTGTATTCAAGGCGTTTGTCTTTCATAAGGTCGATGAGGGCCTGAAACATCAAGAAACATAACATTGTGACGTCCCTATTGAAGCACCTTCGTGAAGATTGACAATAGCATTAATATAAGAAGCTTTGTTATAGTTGAATGGCAGGTACAAAATACTTTACAAACAGCACACAATACGTTTAAATACTTGCCTTATTGACCTTCTAATGGGTGGAAAAGCAGAAAAACATGTTCTTACATTGAAAGGTTTAACTTAAAGGACCACACGTATAGCTTCTATACGGCCAATATGTCGTAAGAGGGAAAGATAAAAAGAAAGAAGACATTGGAAGAGATTCGATGTTGGCTCTAAATCAAGAGTTCTCCGCTCCCTCCCTTCCCCAATTTGTCTCTTTGAGTGTTTTACAAGAGCTAGATGAATTGCGAGAGGTAGCGTCCATCTATCACTGCGAACAGAGGAATGTTCTGCTCTTAGTGCTCCTCCCGTCTCCCCTTCCCCCGGCACTTAAAACAACACATTGTGCCAGCAGCTCTTGATTTCCACTGCTTCAACACCATGTCGTTTTTCAGACGAGGTCCATCAGAAGCGTTTAGGCTGAAAGCAGAGCAGACCTCGGAAGCCAACTAGCCCCTGCCTCCTGACTCAGACCAAACTCAGCTCCAATTTGTCCAGACAGGGGACAGCCAGTGTGTTTTTTGAGTGTGCTCTGATATGCTAGTGTTGTGTAGAAGAAGCACTGCAAAGGAACTTTATTGAAGTCTGTCTGGAATGTTGCACAGTTCAACAAAATGGACATCTGGTAAAGACTCATTTTGAAACCCGTAATTTGAAAATATAATGAATAGAATAAATGTTACTGGTATTTAGCAATGTCACATTACTGTTTGAGCTGTCTTCAAAATGCTAACACATGTAAGGTTGCACTATTATTGCACATTTCTTGAACCATCTCTTTGAATTTGGACGATATTTGGACACTTGTTGTTCTACTTTAGTCATCGTAAATCTCGCGGTCAACCAAATCACCAACTCTTGGATTGATTGCAACCAATTCTTGATTTGTTGTTGTTGATGCCATTATCCATGGTTCAAAAGCTCAGAAAAACAACATTCTTTCGGAAATGCCTCTTGTTTTTGCCTTCTACTTCTTCGGTTGTCTGGAAGTACTCATGGCAAAACAACTGTTTGTTTTTTTCTGAAAAAATACGTTGACGTGCGAATAAATTGCAGAAAGAAGGAAATGATAAAGAAAATGGCTATTGTTTTGTTTCTCAAAGTGCAACATCTGCTCCACATTGTCTCTTTCCCAACAGGAAACTGAGTATTTTGACTTAACCCTAAAGGCCCGGACACACCAACCCGATTTTGGCCGTCGGTGGGCGTCAGGCCGACGATGAGCGTCGACACGGCCTACTCAGATTGGTGTGTCCCGCACCGTCGTGTCTTTTCGGCCGAAAGGCAGTCGGCAAAATAAATCACTCTGATTGGCTGTTCAGCTAGCCAATCGGTGCATGAGAAGCAAAACGGAAGTGAGGGACCCAAACCAACTATTAAGAAGGCAAATGTGAGATTTCTTTTAACTCCAGCTCTCGACACAGGTTGGGGAAAGCCCCATGAGCTTCTCGCTGTAGAGTGAAAATGGAACACGCTATTTGTTGTTTGTTTATATCACGCAGTCTGTTCTTCTTCTCTCGGTTATCACGCAGTCTGTTCTTCTTCTCTCGGTGTATCACGCAGTCTGTTCTTCTTCTCTCGGTTATCACGCAGTCTGTTCTTCTTCTCTCGGTTATCACGCAGTCTGTTCTTCTTCTCTCGGTTATCACGCAGTCTGTTCTTTTTCTCTCGGTGTATCACGCAGTCTGTTCTTCTTCTCTGGTTATCACGCAGTCTGTTCTTCTTCTCTGTTTATCACGCAGTCTGTTCTTTTTCTCTGGTTATCACACAGTCTGTTCTTCTTCTCTCTGTTATCACGCAGTCTGTTCTTCTTCTCTGTTATCACGCAGTCTGTTCTTCTTCTCTGGTTATCACACAGTCTGTTCTTCTTCTCTCTGTTATCACGCAGTCTGTTCTTCTTCTCTGTTATCACGCAGTCTGTTCTTCTTCTCTGGTTATCACACAGTCTGTTCTTCTCTGGTTATCACGCAGTCTGTTCTTCTTCTCTGGTTACACAGTCTGTTCTTCTTCTCTGGTTATCACGCAGTCTGTTCTTCTTCTCTGGTTATCACGCAGTCTGTTCTTCTTCTCTCGGTTATCACGCAGTCTGTCTTCCGGTTGTTGCCTCTTTTGAATGACGAATACACACTACCGCCGCCTGCTGGTAAGGAGAGTTATTGCCACCCACGCATGCGCAGTTCGTACGTGCTTCCTGGCCGTCGGCTGAAGTCTTTGCGGTGTGTTCCAGTGCGACACATGGCCAAGACAGAGAGACGTGAGGCGACACAACAGTCGGGGGTCCGTCTGTGTGAGTTCTTTGGTGTCAGCTTGGTGTGTCCGGGCCTTTACCCTAACTCGTTTACAGTTTAATTTTACTAAACATTTTTTAGCTTGAATCAGTTTTACAAGAGTCTCTGAACAAATGCATGAATTCTTCAGATGGCTATGATTTATATCCAGCTAACGAATGTTTAGCACTAAAGGTCAAACACAAAGCTAAAAGTATACTGTACTATTTAGCATGAAGGTTGCTTTTAGGATTCATGCACTGAGTCGGCCAATCCCTCGTTAACTTGCCACGTCCTGTTGAAAAGAAAAGAAAGAATCTGTGAAATGAATCCCCATTACAGCTTCATATTATAGCAGACTTTACTTTTATGAGCTTTTAACAAGTTTCCCAGGGGTTGCAATAATTTCTGTGGTTTATTTTCGGAACATTTACTTTTTCTTCTCCTTAAACGATCAGTTTGGGCCTTTAGCTCTGCAGCCACCTCAATGCAGCTTCACACTCCTTCTTTGGGTCACTTTACTCTACTTGGATAGCATACGGAGCCAACGTCAATCCCCACATTTCCACAATCCCAAATCCAAGTCGCCTCTTAGGGTTATTGCAGCTTGATTGACATTCAGTATGTAAAGAGTAATAATAGCCATGAGCGGTATGGCGGAGGGCAACATTTCCCAAAAGTTTCAAACACGTGTAAGTCAGTATGTTTGTAAGTGAATACCTTTGTCAGCCACAACATCTTGTACCCCATGTTCTGGCAACACAGCATGATTCCTCTGTCCCTCTGTCTGGCTGTCATTTCACAAAGCCAGAAAGATTACTAGAAATCACTAGAGCTGTCCCAAATACCATTTTTCGGGCTCCGGTTATTCGGTAGTAATCGAATATTCGTTCCGCGCGCGCGTAGTAATCAGCAGCGAACCGGTTCGACACATGTATTTCGGTTTATTCACGGCATTTTTGTTATTCTACAGTATTGTTGTTTTATAGTTATTTGTTAATGT
>NW_011362884.1:5839-10094 GCF_000735185.1 Notothenia coriiceps | reverse complement strand
CCCCTTATCACCTGAATCTCCTCCTAGAGCACCATTGAGTTCTTTGTAACCAAATCTCTCTCAGAGGGGCGTGGGGAGGGGCTCCTTATTTTCATCTAAAGTAACAGACAGAGAATCAGCACTTTGGAAACATTGCTGAAACAGAGGGGATTATGGGTAATGCTGCAATGATCTGTTTGGTGTTTCAGCCAATCAGAGACAGGCTCTGTATATATCTGAGACCTGTGATATATTGATGAGAAACAGTATAATAGGAGACCTTTAAGTTCCGGTGCACATGTAACACACTCGTACACACAGTTATATGCAAGTTAGAGGAGACACCAGCAGCCAGTAACAATCCTGGACTGCTTCACCGTGCCAAAGCTGCCTCGCCAACACGTAATTGGTTCCATATAATACAATATATTACACAGCCATTCCTCTCTGTCTCTCTGTCACTATGTCTCTCCGACACTCTTTCATTGGGTGGCTCTCTTTCTCTGATTATCACCTCCTTCTCTTTGGCATTGTCCTTTTAACCCTGCATTTACTTATTCGATGATTTAATGCTATCTCCGCCAATAGGTGTGATATCTGTTATTTGTAATAAAAACAAGTCCCGTCAGGTTTTTCCATTTCCACACCCACCCCTCCTTGTTTCTCCACCACAGTCTGAGCGAGCTATTCTGTCCAAAATAACCGTTTCACCGTACATTAGGGCACATTTTAGAATATTCAGACGTTCAGCACGGATATACTGAATGGGCAATTTCGCCTTCAGAGTGCTCCGGCATTAGTTTTTAGGGTTTGGCGCGAGTTTATTTTTCCTCTCCTGTGGTGAGGTGCATATGCTATAGAGCAGCTCCCCCCGGCCCATTTGTGTGGTTCTGTTTCTGTCCCATAAATAAAAGCGAAACACAGACCGAAATGGGGCTCGCCTCTGGTACCAGATGTCTGGGTTCTTCACTTTCGGGGCAGTGGAAGCAAGAAAAAAAAAACGCCAGCAAAAAATAACAGGTGATGGAAGAATAAAATCAAATGAATTTCAGTCCAACAACCACTCGGTTTTGAGTTGTTTTTTTTGCTTCTGGACTAGACTGCAGAAGCTCTGGTTTTGTGGGTCGTCATCTCGAGTGCTCCACGAAACCACGTGGTGGAACAATGAGGGAAATCAACCCCTCTGCCTCGGAGATTCTCGTGCCAAAGCAGGTGTCTGGGCTCCGGTTTCGTGGCTTCTCTGGTCTTTTTATACATGTCACATTTTCTGGTTGATATAGATTGGTCCTGGATTAAATTCCGACGCTGCTTGCTAGATTAAATTCCAGGACCGTGTGCTAGATTAAATCCTGGGACTCGGTTTGGGGTCGCGGTTTGCGGGTTGCGCTCCGGGAGGAGATTTCGCCTCGATATGTTTTACTCCATCAAACTCTCAGACCTCAGATATTCTGTCGGCAATTCAACAAATTCGCTTCAGCGTGGCGAGATACGAGACGGGGGAACAGGAGGTGAAAAAGAAAAGTGGAGGTGTGTCAGCAGTTCTGCATGAGGAACCTTGAGAGGGCCGCGGAGAGAACATTCGGAAGACAAATTATACTGACATGATTCAGCAAGAACAACAGCTGGCGGATGATGGATTTGATGGTTGGGAGGAAATGAAAAGAGAAGGTGTGAGTCAGCAGCTAGATGGAGAGAAAGAGTCAGAAAGTGATGAAGAGGTTAGAGGAGTGAAGATGATGGAAACCCAAGTCAGTAGTGGTGCAGATTTTGCGTCAAAAGCGTGTGGAAATATTTGCAATGGACCGTGGGTATTGTTGGTTGGACCTGCAACGACCACTGGAATAAATGACTAATGTTCATAACTGGCTCAACAAAGGATAGAAATTACATTTGTTGATCTGAAGCCACACCCCCTCAGATCTTTGGAGCTTTTTGGTGTTTTTCAGCTCATTGTTATGCCTCCAACGTTACTTCAGTTGACTCTCTATTCCCACCAACCGTGTTCCTGGTGGCAGCAGGCAACTTACTAATGAAAGCAATTCTAGAACCCTGAAGGCAGGAGAGACTGAAAAGAGTCAAGGGAAGCTTATAAAAGTTAACAGCATTTAATTACACAAAAGTTGCGGTGGTGTACAAAATGAAATGTGCGAGTGGAGGCGCTCTCCACATCCAACGACCGGTCAGTACAGGTCAGGGGGTAGAAGAGATCAATTCTTGGCTTGCTCTTCCTGTTGTCATCTGAGGTCTTCTCCTATTGGCCGGCGTTGTCGGGGGGCGGGTCCAATGCTATTCCTGCCTTTATCTGTAGCTAAATTGCGTGATTCTGGCGTCTGTGGTTATTTAAACATTCCCTGCTACACATTATTCAGCGTCAATAAATGAGTGCTAATCCCAGTGTGCTCAGTGTACAACATCACATGTCATTTCACCTTGGTTCAAGGTTTGAAATCGTATGATTCCGCCAGATGCTAAATGCTAACCGGAAGTGACGAATTTTCAGAATAAAAGTGTTAAGCTAATAGTGAGAACTTCCGGTTTTTCAGAATAAAACTGATTTAAATCAAATAGTGTATTTAATTCAAATTACACCATATCAACATTGATTTTAATTTCTAACACTAACCACGAAATAGCCCGGCACACATGACCCAATGTAATGTAAGTGAACAACTCTATACGCAGTTAATGACATGTCCTGTAGGGGTGTCCTCGTAAACCCCACTTCACCGGAGTCCCTGGTGCTGTACGACTGACGTCCACCCCCTAACTTGAACGACAGGGAGCTGCTGGAAGCTTCAGGTCGTGTACTATTCTATGTGATAGGTGTATCCCTACAGACGTTATTAATTAAGGGTCTTTAGTGTGTCGCTATGTATGAGGATTACAGCCGTTAACTTTAGCGTCTCAGCATCTGAGCTGTTTTAGATTGGGCGCTGTTTACAAGAAAATGTTACACATATAATGATTATATGGTGAAAAAAAAAAGCCAAATAAAACCAAAAAATTTAGAAAATACAATTCCGGTTCTTCTACCATGAGTAAGCTCTAGTGACAGTGAGAGATATGATAGATTTTGCCTTGAGCAATTTAATATAACCCATGTCCCGATGTACATGTCGCGATTGAGGAATTCCTGCCTGTAAACTGGTTCATTGGCGTGATGATCATGTGAACAGGATATAGAGTGGGGTACGACTAGTTATTGAGTGGAAGAACAGTTTTTTGACATACAAAAACTTACAGCGTACGCTCTCTGTACGAGAGTCTTAATTGAACTGTGGGTGACGACAGTGGAAGGACCTTTTACGCGAGTATCGTATTTAGAGGAGACAGGAGTTCGTTGTAGTCATGTTCGTTCTCTCACAGAGTCCCTGTGCTGGTGTACGACTAGTGTCACGCCATGAGCTGTGGGAAAACAGATATGGTAGGGGATCAGGTAAAATGTACGGATATACACGAGGCTTGGACCTCCTGTTTGATGGTGGTTTAGTAAGAGGTGCAAGCGTCTCTTTGCGAATGGATAGGAAAATTTAGTGCTGCTGAATTATAATGTATGAGTGGACAGAGAAGATATCTGGGAATGCGACGAAAAATTTAACTCTACGGAGTATAAAGGTGATGTGCATACGGGAAATTTGTACATAACAGTCACTGGTGATCTAGCCACTAAATAATAGAAGTGAATAAAGAGGGAAGATAGAATACGAATAGCATAGCAGACTAGAGTTTCTACACAAGATAGATGATACATAAATATAAGGATTATTTCATAAAATTAAACAAAATCAATTTGCGCGGTAAACTTACAGGCGATGGCATGTCGTCTTTTCACGCATTATTATTTGAACGGAACGACGGAATGGGGGACTCAAGCTTCAGTCGTGTATAGGATACTGGTTACAGATCTGGGTCCCGCGTCGCGCGCGGCCCCTCATTATTGAGTCAACTCTCCTCGCCTCTCACTCTCTGGCCACATAGTAAGGATGATGAAGAAGACTAAAGTATCCTTTTCAAAACTCCGATATGTTCAGACTCTATGGACCCGGACAATCTGCACGACGGTGTAGCAATGGAGCTCGTAAGAGTGTTTGATAGAAACTTTAGTTCTCAAGTATAAAAACATTATAATTAACTTAGAAGACCGTTCTTATCAAACTCTTCTAACTGTGGTGATACTAAGACAAATTTCGAAACGGTTGTCGTCAATTTTTACCGTTGTTCGTCGAGATTTCCGATTGTGTAATGGCTTCAGTATAGAGCATCCATTAGTTGTTTA
>NW_011362884.1:0-3845 GCF_000735185.1 Notothenia coriiceps | reverse complement strand
AAAAAATATCACCGAATGTCAGAGAACAGGGTTACGTTGATCATACTCCGCATATTTGTCCGGGTGTTTTGATTTCAAGTGGTGGAGTAATCCCGAAGTGGTGAAAGTCTTTGCAGTTACACCCCCTCGAGAAATGTCAGCTGAACACGTTTTACAAATCGCAATCCGCGCCTCTTTCTCTGATATTTTGAAATATCTACAAGCGGCAGACATGTTGGCTGTGAGCCAGCCGCGAGCTTGGTCGCGTTTTGTGCTTGTCGCCGCGTTTCGATTACGTCATCACAACAACGCGTTAGGTTACCAAACTTATAGGTGCATTTGTTGTTGTTGAAGGCCTGGCTGTTACAGTCTTTATTTACACTATTTTAGGCCTACTGGCCTAGATGTTTATTTTAAAGCACCTTGGCTTTGTTCTGAATGCACTTTGTTGTAGTTATCCTACAGAGAAAAGAAAATGCACTTGACTTGGAATTAATGTACTGTATGCATTCAAAAGTGCTGAATAAATGTTTTATGGACCCATAATAGTGATTATTATTTAAGTTAAGTTTTGCCATAATCATGTATTTTTCCATAATCAGGTAGCTGAACAACATTGGTAAAAAATGTATACATTATATTATATATATATTTCTATTAATCATTTTCGGCCTTTCGGCATTCGGTTTTCGGCCAACTGTTTCCTATTTTCTGTATCGGTTTCGGCCAAGAATTTCTCATTCGGTGCACCCCTAATTATCAGTCTGTGTATAAATTAGCAACTGTAAAAATACTCTAGCAGTAAAATTCCCACATATATAATAAGCCTCTTAACAATCCTATTCATGCACTGGCAAATTAGAACAAACTTGATAAATAAAACACCATTTGTAAATGTCACTACTCTCACTATGACAGTCCAGCTAAGATAGATCCCTTCACTGCATAGCTAAAAATATGATATGGACTAGTGGTTTATTCAAAATGTAGTGAGTGCAATATACTGTTAATGCAAAATCTGTGTTAAGATACCATTCTGAATAAAGTGTTGTCGAGCTGGAGAGATATATGTTTGATCTGTGGCATACACATTGTATTCAACAGGCTTAACAAAACATGTTGGTTTGGTACGGTGCCTCTTTAGATATCACTTTAATATAGAAATGATAATTAAAATAATGATCCATAAAACACCAACTCGTCAATCATATCGCTATTGCAATATCAGTCTAAATAAATCCTGCAGCCCCACTGCATACCTGTCCGTGTGTGAGCTACAAAAGCAAACTCTGAGACGGAGATATTTTGGATCTGCAGAATGAGAAGGTGTTGCGCACGACTGCTGGGTGGCACACTTATACTTAGACTGCGGCATTGTGGGTAGCATTTTATCACTGTGGCTTCCGTGCTGGTGAGTCCTGGCCTCACATGAAGCTGCATATGACCTGCGTGTGTGTGTGTGTGTGTGTGTGTGTGTGTGTGTGTGTGTGTGTGTGTGTGTGTGTGTGTGTGTGTGTGTGTGTGTGTGTGTGTGTGTGTGTGTGTGTATACAGGTTGCTGTGCGTAGGTTTGAAGAGACGCCTGATTTAGAAAAACACAACAATGTTTAAATGCGTCCTGGAGCTGGCTGGAAACAAAATAATCTGGAAGCTGTTTTTGGATGTGTTTTTCTTTGTTTCTGACACTGCACATTCCTGCAGGATAACTGGTTTTAACCGGTTGTTATTATGCAGTATTGTGTTTCAGATTCTCTCGCCCTGTGCTCACTCAAGAATCTGATCCCAAAACACAAGTCTGGAAATAAAACGGTGCTCGATACCAACTGCTCAACGTATTTCCTGGAGATTATGTAACAGAAAATGCTGAATTGGTTCTTATTGCTCCAAGTTGAGAGCACCTAAGTAATGTAAAAAAGTGAGTTTCCCTTTATATTACTTTATAGCATATTACAGCGGGTCGCTACTATAACAGCAGTAATGTCAACAGGTGGCTAAAACAGTAATAAATACTTAATTATAGTTTATATTATGAACATTATTTGATGTGTGAAACATTAAAGGGATATTTCACCCCAAAATCAAAAGTACTTTTTTTCTTACCTGTTGTGATTTTTCACAATACTGTATGTGGACAACATGGTAATATAGAAAGTAAAAACGCAACTACTTAAGTGTCTTTTAGTGCCAACAATATTGTATTTTGTATTAAGATTTTGAATGCAGGACATTTTCTTTTTCTCCTTTACTAAAGGACAGATCTCAGTACTTTCTCCACCAGTGCTTATCTGTGAGGAGTAGATGTTCAATGTACATCAGTTGTTGTTTCACCTCTGCATTGATCAGACACCAACAGAACATGTGCTTGTTATTAATCTTTCTTTAAATCAGCTAAAAATCATTTGTGCATCGAAAAAAAAAAAAAACTGTCCCACTTGATTTTAGCCTGGACAATGTCTACAGTGCGTCACTTAGTCATTTGATCTCAGTGCATACTGACACACACACACACACACACACACACACACACACACACACACACACACACACACACACACACACACACACACACACACACACACACACACACACACACCACCATATTGCCTAAGGTGGTAGTCACAGTGGTGCTGAGGGACCACACAGGGAGTCGGCGTTTTAAAGAAGAGCGATAGGGAAACATCGGCAGCGAAACCGTGACTCAGGATGTGATGAGTCAGCAGTGTGTGTGTGTGCGTGTGTGTGTGCGTGTGTGTGAGATGATGGCTCTCAGATCAGCAGACAGCGCTGTAAACCTCTACAACATAAGGGAACACAGAGAGCCGGCTGTGAGCACGCACCAAAGCTGTTTCTAACACTTCTCTTCCGCTCGATTTCCACTCAATAAAACCCTGTTGATGTAACATCAGTATCGGAGCCAGTTAACCCGTCGGGCTGGAGGTCTGCACGAGATGGGATTATTCTGACATGCAAACGGCTATACGACTTTTCTATGTCCAGGTTTAAATTGATAGAAAAACTACTCGGACCCTAGTCTCCAAATACTCCATTACAAGTCGTCCTGTGTTCAAAACTAAACTCCAGAAGTATCATCAGCCAAAGTTTCGGTGTCAAAAATAAAAGTATCGAGAATGGCTTTTCCAAAGTGTTTTCATCTTTTTTTTAAGGTTATAACTCATCCATCTGGAACAGAGTTTGGATACTTTCTGTACTACTGAGTCAATAAGTAGTATACCATATAAACACATCATGTTATTTAAGTCAAATAAATACAGTGGAGTAGAAAGTACAGTGTTTGTCTCTGAAATGTAGCCGAGTAGAAGTATACAGTGGCAGAAATACTTAAATAAAGTACAAGTACCTCAAAATTATACTTAGGTACAGAACTTAATGAATGTACCTTAGTTACCACTAGAGCAACGGTATCATATTCATTAACTTCAATAGAAAAATGAACATAGGATGAGCTTTTAATATTTATATGAATAAAATAACTTTGCTAGTCAGAAAAAATGTTGAATTTATACAAATACATTTTTTAACAATTGTAAGTGTTTTACGTCCAAACTGTAGTGGAGGTCAGGTAGTCAGTGGCAGAAACGGTTAATACTCAAGTAAAGTACAAGTACATCAACATTTCACTCAAGAGTATAAGTACTTAGTTACTTTCAACCCCTGATGTTTACACAGTTGTAATTGGAGCGCAGGTACGCACAGTGTGTCGTTTTGTCCTAATCTCCTCATGGGCAATTCATCCAACAAAAAAAAAAGTCCCAATTACACCGCCATACGACACACACACACACACACACACACGCACGCACGCACGCACGCACGCACGCACGCACGCACGCACGCACGCACGCACGC
>NW_011362883.1:0-1307 GCF_000735185.1 Notothenia coriiceps | reverse complement strand
GCAGTAGTTTAAACAGTAGAACAGGGTAAGGATGAGAAACAACACAGATTCATACAGATGAATACAATTAAAGATAAAATCAAAGATAACAATTAAAAATGATAAAATAACTATAAAATAAGAAATACATTTAAATTAACATATATATATATAGCCTGTTTTATTCTACTACTACAACCACTAACAATAATAATATATAATATATAATAACATGTTGTTTTCTTATATGTAATGTATGTAAACACGAGCGGAGGTCAGAGAATAATCCGGGTGACAGAAGGCACCGTAAACACCTCTAAATCCGGGTCCTTCACTGCGCAGACTCAGTTCTGCCCGTTGACCGGGAAGCAGCTTCCACGGAAACGGTTCATCCCGACCGAATAACGACTCAACCAGATGGGGTTTTACCCCTGACACCGGAGTGGACTGGCTGCAAATGACCGTGTGTGACACCGGAGAGGCCGCTGAGGATACTAACGCGATGTTACAGAGATATTAACGGGGTTTTAATGCTAACGAGCTAACGGCTACTGCGCCTCTCTATCCGGTTTACGGTAGTGATCCGTTTTTCAACCGCCGCGGAGGAATATGAAGAAGTTTAATATTAGGAAGGTGTTGGACGGCCTAACAGCGGCTTCTTCTTCCTCCTCTTCGTCTCCTTCCGCCAACCAGACCCAAAACGACCCGGTACCGGAGACCCTGCAGTCTGAGCACTTCCAGCTCTGTAAGGTACGGGAGTGATCCGGTTACCGGGATAATGACAGAGGCGTGACACACCAGCAGGAAAACACACAGTATGAGTTAAAAACAGGAAATATAGGGCAGATATCAAAGAGGATATAATCTGAATTAATGGCAACGTGTCTGTTTGCATTGCACTGGATTAACGCCTCAGGTCTGTGTCACCACATAACTGGGAACTGGCTAGTAACACTGTCCCTTTTAAACTGGTGATACACTCGGAAAAGGCATATTATTAAGGTTAGAAACACCTCAAATCTACAAGGTTTACTTTACATTGCAATGGCTAGAGATTAGGGTTAGGTTATCTGTTTGGATCCCCGAGTGATATTTCTGAAAACACACACAGGTGTACAGGTAGCTATAGCTGCACATGCATTAGAGAAAGGTGCACTATTGTCCAGATCCAGGGACTATTTGGGGGTTTAGTGCCTTGCTCAGGTGCTCCTCAGCCCAGTGCAACTACCAGTACACACTCTGTATTACTATGGTCTGATTGGGACTTGAACTGGTGACCCTCCATGCCAAGTCCCTATAGACTGAACTACTGTTGTCCAATTAATAAC
>NW_011362882.1:0-2182 GCF_000735185.1 Notothenia coriiceps | reverse complement strand
CGTAATGACGTACAACGTACCTCCACAACTTCTGTAGTCCTATTCAGCCACTTGGTAACAACCATCGTTTTTCCGACACGTGATCTGGGATGTGCCGATCCGATTTTCAAAAGATCGGAATCGGGAGAAAAAAATCGGGATCGGGATTTTTATTTATTTTTTTTAAATACTTTTTTTAAGTTTTGTATTCAATGTTACAAAACAAAAATGACCATGTTCAAGTCTTAAAGTCATCCTGAAGCCTTAGTTTTGGTTTCAAATTACACAACATCATGTATGTGTTGCTTCTTTGGGGCTTGTTTTCATAGACCTGGTTGCTTATTTCTCTCAAATCTGGCAACAGAGTGGGCAGGGCGCAGTGTCTAATTGTGGCAGTAAGCTAACGAGTACTGAAAGCTTTATTTTGTTTTGATCCAATTCTGCACAACTGAACTGATCCAATGCTGCTGTGAAAGAAAGAAGCTATATCCATGTTGGATGGAATATCCAATTTAAATAAAAAAATAACCTTAAGGGACAACTTAAATGCTTTTTTTCTTTTTTTTCTCTTAATGCATTGCATAAAGATCGGATCGGAAAAAATCGGTATCGGCAAATTTTCAAAATCAAATGATCGGAATCGGATCGGGAGCAAAAAAAGGTGATCGGGACATCCCTAGTCAAAACAGGGCATATTAAGCAGGAGTAGGAAACAAAACCACAGCTGTTTCATGATGGTGATGTCTCTAGGACCGCTGTAAAACTCTGAGTAAACTCTGAGAGCAGGTTGAGCCCAGAAATCCCCTCCTCCCCCGGGCAAAGCATCAATTATTCGCTGCAGATAACTGCCTTGACAGTCCGGAGCCCAAAAAAAAGTATTTGGGACAGCCCGAGATATTCCTACTAACTGGTTATTCATTAAGTTTAATCATTTGGGACTTGCCCTTATGCCCTTTTTCTCTCTTCACTATAAATAAATGATGATCCAACAGTGGGTGGTACCTCTGCTATCTACTGATAAGCTGAGATACTATCGATAGAAATAGCCCTGTGCACAAGTTCTTTATAAGTAGTGGTTACTGGGACCACAAGAACATTACACACAGTATTAGCAAGGGTTATTTGCAATCACCGTGACCTTCTCAGTTGCACATATTGAACATGCTTGTGCCTGTATGTACAACTCTGTACATGCATGCAGACAAAAGGAAGGCTCCCTTAGATTACAGGGGGATATGGTGGTTACATTTTGTATCAGTATATCTCGGTAACATAGCAGCGTGACAGGGCATTGGTAGGAAATTGTCCAAGTCAGAAAGCTTAACGTATCTATAGCAACAAACACCTATTCTCATGCTGTCAGCTTGTTATCCACATATCAAATTATGGGTTGTCATGTCATGGTGTATAAATAAACTAAATTATGTTTGATTGCTCCCACACACACAAACGCGTGTAGTTTGCATATATCACCTTCTGAAATGGGCCCCTATTTATTTGCCATCACTCAAAACCTGGATACATTTAGCGCCAGTGTCGTTACAATTGTGGGAATCCTGTCTTATGTGACACTTTCTCCTATCCTTAAAGGGGACCTATCATGCAAAATGCACTCTTGTACGTTTTTTATACATGAATATGTGTCTCCGGTGTGTCAGGGAATTCACCAAGTGTCAGAAAATACAACCCTCTCTCTTTTCCTCTGTACCCAAATCTCTAAAAAAAAGGGGCTGTAACGGATCTGATACAGACTGATACAGATTTGAATTATGTACTTACGCTGGAGACGCTGTAGTACATATGCCAGGCCTGTATGTGGCACTGTAATCTGCCACAAAAGCAGCAAAGAAGACTTCCCCCGCATGGTTGCCATGGTTGCCCTTCTGTTTATTCTCCGCTGTGGCTCTTTTTCTCCATCCCAGAGGCCAGCGTTTGCGCCTCCTGCTTTAAAACAAATGAATAATGACTATATAATCATATGTAAGGGATCATTTGCAGCAACGCGGTCATTATGGGGAAAAGAACACCGACAGGCTGATCAGGAGCCCGACGCGAAGCGGAGGGATCTAGATCGGCATGAAGGTTGTAGGTTGGAATTCTGTTCACTCATTAGTGATGGTTAAAATACACAGATATTTCTCAAGGCCCTAGCACTGTTTTTAAAGGTGTTTTTTATTTATTTAAAAATAATTAATATAAATAT
>NW_011362881.1:2041-5040 GCF_000735185.1 Notothenia coriiceps | reverse complement strand
GGGGCCGACAGAGAGGAGATTCCCGGTCTCTGTCCTGGATGAGTGAAATAAACAGAGTCTCCACTTCTCAGGGACACGATGCTGGAGGTCTCTCTCCCGAGAGTGGACGTCCATTGCCTGTAAATAGGTCTAACATTAGGTCTGTCACTTTGGCTAACCGCACCACTTTCGGTCGTCTCCCGAGAGTGGACGTCCATTGCCTGTAAATAGGTCTAACATTAGGTCTGTCACTTTGGCTAACCGCACCACTGTCGGTCGTCTCCCGAGAGTGGACATCCATTGCCCCTAAATAGGGTCATGACCGAAAGGAGAAAATCGCGGGTACAAGCGGCCGAGATGGGTTTTCTCTGCAGGGTGGCTGGTGTCTCCCTTAGGGATAAGGTGAGAAGTTCGGTCATCCGGGAGGGACTTGGAGTTGAACCGTTCCTCCTTCGCGTCGAAAGGAGCCAGTTGAGGTGGTTCGGGCACCTAGTGGTGTATTTCTAATTTTTTTAATTATTAATGACATTGGATAATGAAAATTGCACTAATTAAAAAGGTAACTATCTGACTATTTAGCCACATAATCAAGATAATTATATGTGTTTGTTTCTGAAAGCAACTCATTCTACATGTGTACAGTGCAGATTTAAACTTCATTTATTTCACCTCCGGAGCAGAGCAACAAGCTGAAAACACACATTTAACATATCATTACCATATTTTTATTAACTTTTTATAATTATTTATCGAGGCAGGTAGTCTCATTAAGATCAGCATTTATTTTCAAGAAAGACCAGTATAAATACATACAATCGTACAGTAACAGATCATTCACATTACAATTTCCATAATTGCAAGTGTGATATGACTAACATTAGCTTCCATTTGTATCGACAAAACATATTCTCAAGGTGAACAGTATTTTGAACGTGTTTGCGTTATGTGGTTAACACAACCTTAAGAGATTTGCCAGTTTTGTTCTACGACATAAAATATGTCAGTAAATACCTCACGCACGAATGTCCGAAGCTTCTATGTGTCATAAAACGGTAACAAATGAGTAAATAAACTACTAAACATCATCACGCATAACATTAGCCGCCTTTAGCTTAGCAGCAGTGATGCGCAGTCAAGCAACCGTGATGTATTTCGTAATTGCATTAAGTTCGCTTTTTATTTCTGACGATTGCATTGCTTTCAAAACCACAAAGTGTTATTTTATTATCGTGCTGACTAAACCGCTTTTTAAGTATGTTTGCCACAGAGCTTATACTCTTCAATATATAAAAATCCAATGGAGAAATTATATTGTTTTTTGTCGAGGGAGCCCTTGCAATGCTAACTTCGGGGTTAGCCTACAACAAATATGTCATCACTGCACCACTCAATAACTGTATGTATAAGAATATTAGCTTAATATTGGTCAGAAAACTAAAACAATTAGCTAAAAATACTTTTTATAGTTTAAGTGAATAACAATCATATTTGTGTGAGTCACTATTAGCAACCCCTTTTACATTGACATGCTGTAATTTCGCCCATTTTTAACACGAACAAATGCATATTTAGGACCATATTTCGATGTTTAATGTTACTACTCTATTTTGCTCTCAGAGGGTCAAAGGTCTTATTTGAAGAATGTGAAATGAAGCGCAACATGATGTTATGGCCTTTGGAAAGCTTTGATGCGCTCTGTGCAAGCACTGAACAGCCTGCCTTTGTGCTGGCTCCGGTGCCTTGTGTTTGTGATATTCTTCACCCTGTCTCGGCTTTGGTCAGCTTGTCTCTCCGGTGCCTAATCCCTTGCGCTCTCATGCGGGAGGTTGATGTTGTACTCAGCTAAAACCTGCCAGATTTCGCCCAGAACAGCCTCTTTTGGAAAACAGTTCCCTAGCTGCAGCTGTGTGTGTGTGAGGCCTGTTAGACATTGCTATCTCAGCTCTATTTGCCTTTGGCCCCATTCATGTAGGTAATGAGGAGTATTTAACGGCTCTACAGCGCACTCTGTGTGAGGTTGTGTGCTTAATTTCTCTAGCCAGTAATTAATGGCTAATCTCTCTAAGTCAAACAAATGGGAATTAAGAGACGGAGCTACTCAGCCGGAGATCAGAGCATGATTTAAGCGCTGACACTGCTCAGCGGAATTAGATCTTTGCACACACAGACACACACACACAGTAAATTAGCACACACAATAGAAGCTAAAACCCCACAATGCTATTTAGTGTTGTCTGAGTCAAGCCTTTGTCAAGTCCAGCTTTCATTTGACTGCACAGGGCTTTCTACTAGTCTAATCACTGCAGGAGGGATCATTCTGCCTGCAGCTGCTATCGTCTAATAAGAGAAAGGGTGAGGAGGGGAGAAGGAGAGAGAGAGAGTGTGAGCGAGAGGGAGAGAGAAGACTGTTTAGCCAGTGGTAATTAAGTTTGGACAGGTTCTCCGGGGAACCATTATGGAAGTCTTATCTGCTAATAAGAAAAAGAAGACACTGTAATTACAGTTCTATATGGAGTACAGGAGAGATGCAGAGAGAGCAGACAGGACTGAAATATTACTCATTTACACTACCTGCTTTGTGTCCAGTGCTTTTAGAGTCAGAGTCAGGAGCAAAAATGGACTGTGGTTTAAAGCCAAAACAAATGTTTTTAGAAGATGTCTGGGTAAGTCATCACATGTCAGTTGGTCCTGTTAGAAATTAAAATCAATGTTTTAATGGGGAAATGTAGTTTAAACATGCCGTCAGTTTTAATGCAGTTTTACACTGAAAAAACAGAAATTCTTGTGCAACACCAGCTGTTAAGCTTTATTCTGAAACTCTTTCATCTCCGGTTGGCAGTTAGCATGTGGTAAATTTACAATTTCCTAAAGAGGTGAATTTAGTAGCGAAATGATATGGAGTGTTGCAAACCGAAGCCTACTGATTTAACACTACAACTATAGATGTCGAGATACTACCATGCTGAATATTAAATGAAGGTACAGTTTATTTGAATACATTATTGTTTACAGACGAGAGT
>NW_011362881.1:0-1976 GCF_000735185.1 Notothenia coriiceps | reverse complement strand
CTATACGCTAATAAATATGCGCTACCGGCGCGTCCTGCCAGTTTTCTACGCAATGTTTGCGATTCTATAAAAAATACTAGAACTTGACGGGCAAAACGTGCGTCCTGCGCACGGAAGCGCGAACTCTTAACCGTGGCTGCGCGTACGCACTAAGCACAAAAACGGTGAGAGGCGAGAAACTGCGAACCGCCCCGTTGCAGAAGGGAGAAGGAGAGAAATATGTGGAAAGTAATACGATAAATAAAATGGCTTACCTCTCATTTCATAAGAAAGCAATTCATGTGTTCAAACACGTGTCAAAGACCGCCAGACTCTTATAACACCCGCGATTATTACAAACGCCTGTTTGGCGACTCCATTCACAGAAGTGCACACAAAACACTTAAAATAGCAGAGAATAAACAAATATTAAAAAATTTTGTTATTTAAACCACCCTCGACATATGTTGTTTCTGATTTGTAATATAGATCAAGATACTGTGATGCGAGTGAATTAGAGGTGTGTTGCTGGTGAGTAAACTACGATAACTGTTGTATATGAATACTTGTTCTTTAACATCAGATTGATGCAAGTGTGTATTATTTTGTGCGTCAGTGAGATGTGGAGGACAGAATTATTGCTAACAGCGCTATAGAGGACTGTCGGAGGGGCCGATTTTGCCTGGTGGTGTCCCCATATAGGTGCTATTTTTTGTCACGATGTAGTGGGTTTTTGGATTTGATTATTACTGAGTGAGCATAATATCCGTGTAATAGGTGTAGATCTAATAGAAATGAGTTTTTATAGAATATGTCGCCGTTGTGTGTTTGTCTGATAGTACTTGTTAGCAGAAATATAGTCGCTCATAAAACACAGGGTGGTTGAAAACTTAAGATACTACTGACTATGTGGTGTATATGAACTTAAAATCATGTAATTCTTAAGAATGACTGAGAATTGTAGTTTAAACATGCACGCTAGTGTGTATGTGTAACAGAACTGTGGATTTTTGCTTATTATACGTGAAAATATAACAGAAATTTGTTGTTCATAGCATAGTTGTCTATATAATGTATCTTCTCTGAATAAGAAGTCCTGTTACTATGAATGTGCAGTTTTTGAAGATTGATTTGTAGCTACCCGCGCACTCTAGATGAGAATGTGTAGGTGTAGTTTTGGAGAATTGCTATTAAACATTAGACTGAGGGATTTGTGAATGTTGGGCGTGTATAATATGTTTTCCTAATTTTAATTGATTGGAGTTATTTTTACTGATGAATTGTATCATGGAATGTTGTTGTTATGTATTATAATGGTTTGGTGATGATATCTTTGACTGTTTTATACTATGTTAGCAGCTATGTGTACATAACAATTCCAGTGAAATATACAGATGAATGAGATGAAGAGATATATATTTTATGAGATTTTATAGACTATGATGATGTTATTGTCAAAGTGTAGAATATATAGATGTATATCTGTTATAGGCATCTGTTATGAAATGTGTATCATTTTATGAAAATAATGATGAGGAGTAAAGTGATTGAGGAGTAGGGTATTAGCTATGTGGTGTGTAATAAGCATATGTGATGAGATTTGTAATGTGATCAGATGAACCCGATATTCCTCTTGTTAAATGCCTTTTACATACTCTGTAATCGCGGTAGCATTGGAGACGATGTGTCTATGTAAAGACCTGGCATAGATGAGGGGAGGATGATGCTTTTTTTGTACTTTAGTGTAGGAGCCAGCATGAGTGATTTTTCAGCAGAGGATATATAACAGCACCGGAGGAGAGATCGGCCTCTTCTCTTCCCTAACGAGGAGCGGATCACAGCTGTTTGTCTGACTGAACAATATCATGCTTGTGACCAACCCGCGCCTTTTTTAATTAAAGTACCCAATTGAACTTTCACAGAGACTCCATTTAGTCTCCTTTTAAAGCTTCTCTCCTGGACGGGAGAATAACGAACACAGTTTACATTGTGCACAA
>NW_011362880.1:0-3616 GCF_000735185.1 Notothenia coriiceps | reverse complement strand
AACGCAAAGACTTGAGACTTGACTCAGACTTGAGCGCAAAGACTTGAGACTTGACTCGGACTTGTAAAACAATGACTTGGTCCCACCTCTGCCTGTCCTACCTCCGGGCCCTTTTCACGAGGCTCAGCCAGCATGGGTTGATAATCAACCCTGCAAAGTGTCTGTTCAGGCTGTCCGACATTGACTTCCTTGGGCACCGTGTCACGAAGGACGGGGCAGCGCCCCTGCCGGCGAAGGTCGAGGCTGTTGCGGCGTTTCCTTGCCCGCACACGGTCCGGTCGCTCCGTGAGTTCCTTGGGATGGTGACCTTTTATCACGAGGCATTGAAGGGTAAGGCCCCCATCCAGGAGATCAGCTGGATGGCGGAGGCTGAGGTTGCCTTTAAGGAGGTCAAGACTGCGCTGGCTCAGGTGACCCTGTTGGTACATCCCTCACCCACGGCCCCCATTTCCATCACCACCGACGCATCGGACTACGCCGTTGGGGTGGTGCATGAGCAGTGGGTAGAGGGCGCCTGGCAACCACCTGCCTTTTTCAGCTGCCAGCTGACGCCAAAGGAACGCAACCTCCGAGTCCCATTCATCGGCTCTACAATATGGTCAATTAGTCCGGTCACTTCTATCAGTGTGTCGTGGAGCCTCCTGATGGACAGCGTTCCCCTGTCCGCTGTCTTCCCCTCTGCTCTGCTTCCTGCTATGACCTTTCTCTGTTCCTCAGTTTCTCCTTTTCCTTGATCTTTTCCTGCTTACCTGTCCCTGATCGTTTAAAATCAAAACACTGTTCGCTATCCGCCTATCATATGCTCTGGGGGTGTGGTCTAGTTAGACCCAGCCATTCGCTATTTTGACAATCCCAGGTAAAAACAAGGTACACATATAAAACCATGCAAAAACAATGCCATTAAAACCACACAACACAATTAAAAACCATCCAATAATAATCGTCAAATCACATATAAAAGTCAATAAAAGTAACTATGCAACCTGCAACATTATTAAGATACAAACAACTATGAATTATTATTTTTATTATCACCCAGAAATATAATATGTATTTCCAATGAAGGTTAATATCTAGCTTTTATTTATTCCATTATTTGCACAAAAAAAGGCTACTTAAAATGTCGCCTTGCCTTTTTGCCAGTTAGAAAGCCTGTGAAGGCTGCAAGTGTCACACATGAATTTCCCCCGTGGAGTATCGAGAAAAAGTCACCCAGCTGGAGGAAATCCTGAGATTGAGAGATGTAGACACAAAGAAGTTACATGAGACGTATTTGAATCTGTATGTTGTATGTTGAACTAGACATGGAGAAGCAGGGTTCAGTTATTATGCTCCAAATATCTGGAACACACTCCCAGAATCCTGCAGGTCTGCTGCAACTCTTAATACTTTTAAATCCAGGCTGAAGACTTTTCTTTTTGCTGCTGCTTTTAATGGAACTATTCATATCTCACACTGCACTTTAACTTTCATTCATGTTATTGAAACCAGTAGTAGTCTACATTGCTTGTTTTATGTTTATTTGTATTGTCTTGCCTGTTTTTAGATGCCATTTTGTAATGTGTTTCTACTGCACTATTTCTTAATGCTCTTAATGTCTTTAATTTGTGTAAAGCACTTTGAATTGCCTTGTGTTGAAAGGTGCTATATAAATAAACTTGCCTTGCCATGTGTTTCCATACTAAGTAAAGGGCCTCTTGTTCATGTGATTAAAAAGAACATAGCTTTTGTGACTTCGTATCACTGGAATTCTTTGTATTCTCACCTTTTTTGTATAACAAAAAACTACTGTAACCATTTGAACAAAGAGCAAATAATGCAGTTGTTTCTCAGAGGACCTTGATTGTTCCACAACAATCGGTGATGGCGTTCTTCACGTTACTGTCAGCCTGCTCGGCTCTCATCTTCTTCCCATGCTCCTTTGCCTGTTTACTGCCTCACTGACCTTTTTTACAGGTGAGTCCCTTTTCCTCTCTATCAGTGCTGCTCCGCCACACACTCAATAATCTCTCTCTCTTTACTAGCCCTTGTGAAGGTGGCCCTCTTTGAAAAGACTTGCTATTAACACATCTATTCCATCTACATGCAGCCTACAAGCACCACAGTGGCCTCTGTTTGAGACAGATGGGGGGGCCAGCTCCTATAAATCAGCATAGCTGAGATATTTGTGGCCAACTTGGGGGGAGATTTATGCCGACTGCCTCTCAGAGAGCGTCTATCAGGTTCTCACAGAAGGGCTGGGGGCGGGGAGGCAGACAGGAGGAGGGTCATGGATGGAAGAAGAATCTTTTTCATCAAAGAAAGAAAAGGATTCTAAAGGAAGGAATACATACAATAAAAGAGAGAGGAATACTTATAAAATGTAGTATCTGATTTCTGATAGAGTAGTCAGCTGAGATGTGAAGCGCCAGGGAGGAGAGATGGATGGGGGGAAGATGCAGAAGGGTTAAAAGGCGATGCCAGGTTGTTACAGAAACCTGAATTTACTAAGGCTGTCATATACAGATAACCTGAGAATGACCCCACACACATTATATTAGCTCATCCCAGAGATCTACAAGACATCACCAAACCTGGCTGTGCAGAAAAGAAGTGCTTGCAGGTGGCGTCAAGACCGTAAACAAAGGCGAGGGAAGACAATACAGCTAAGGGCTAGGCTAAAGCTAACTCCTAAAAGACAATCACTACACAGCATTTGTATCACCTTGACTCTTACCCCGACCCCGAAGTTAGCATTAAAATGGGATGTTTCCATTTGGTTTCAGTACAATGCAAAAAGAAATCTGTGCAGCCAACACAAGTTTTTTGATACTTCACGTTTTGTTCAGCAGGATAATCTCCACATATTCACACCACTGTGATTTTTGAAGGGTAAATGCAATCGTTTTTATGACAGAAGCTTTGGAGATTCACGAGTGGGGTAATAACAAGGGGTTACGTATGGTAACCCTTGCTATATAAGCACAGGCGGAGCCCTCTACTGGACTCTATGGGTACAGTGGGCGGAGCCTCGATGTATCCACGCACTGTCGTCTAACAACACCATTCCACCTCACTGTCCCTGACCGGTTTTAGCAGCTGCTGCGCCTCACTCACCTCTCCCTCAGTTGTAACCGTGGAGAAGTCCGGGCTGCGGCTGACATGAGCACACCCTGACGCGTACCTCGCGAAAAGTTTGCTCGGAAAACAGTGCTGAGGGCTCCACCCCGTCTGGCCATAGGCAGGCGGAGAGAGTCCCCAGTCCTGTATGGGCTCACTATGCACCACCTCTCCCGAGTTCCTAAGGGGCACGGGGAGAGCGCAAGTGCCCCATGTCCCCCATACTCAGACACTACATGATCGAAATAAGCAATGGTCCTTAGCTAGAAAGTCTAACACTAGTGATGACTGGCCTATTTTTCGTGTCCTCAGAAATAAATGTTCAGCCATTATAAAAAAAAGCTAAAGCTTATTTCTATCTGAGCTAAACCACTGATTGTTTTAATGACCATTCTAAATTCTGGAAAACAATTAAATCACTTCAGAAGAAGAAGGTTTCTAGTCCAATGCTTTTAATGCTCAATTCAAAAAGGCTGGACACATTTTTGATGAGCAAAGTTGTGACTATCTAAATGGT
>NW_011362879.1:0-2382 GCF_000735185.1 Notothenia coriiceps | reverse complement strand
ACTAACACTACTACTACACGACTACACACACACACACACACACACACACACACACACACACACACACACACACACACACACACACACACACACATTGTATTATTGTATGAGAGAGGTTCCAGGTTGAATTGAGGCGAATATTTGTAATGTTCAGAGGTTGTTGTGTTTAATATTCATGAGAATATATTTCTCATTGTTCAAATGATAATAAACATTTGCATAAAGCATATTTGTCCACTCATATGTTGTTAAGAGTATTAAAAACTTGAAAAATATTCCTCTAAGGTACATTTAGAACAGAAAAAAAATAAGCGATTAATTTGCGATTAACTATGGACAATCATGCGATTAAATATTTTAATCGACTGACAGCCCTAGTGTTTATGTTAAAAGGAACTGAATTTCAAAATAAAGTCATTAATAATATTATGTATGAAATTATTTTGTCTATTAACTAGAGCGCAGGGTCATGTTATGACCATCTGTTCAATGTTGCTGTGGGGTTTTTCCATCGGTTTGGGGTTTAAAATATCAAAACAGTAATAACTAATAACCCAATAAGTGATAAGCCTTATCAGCCATAACTAAGAACAGAATTGTGTTGCCAGGCAACAGCCTGGGGTGACAACAGTATTTCCGGTTTCGAAGTTTTCATAGTAAAACCGGAAGTATTCCCCTCACTGTCAAATAATTTTTACAATGATATCTGCAGTACTCAACAGTGTTTCCGCCAGGGGGGCGTCTTGCCGTCATTTGACAGCCTTATTCAGCTCGGGACGCCCTCAACGCGAGCCGAGGGCGTCCAAAAATATTAATAATTTGAGAGAAGATCAAGAGTTTTTATCGCTTGAAAAGGAAAAAGGACAAGGCCATCCCTCTGTTGGAGAGGCAAAGGAGTCTGGTGGGATTATTTTCAGAGTATTGAGGATCGTTTCCCGACATCGGCGGTGCCTGCTACAGGACAACACGGAACGTGCGCGATTTGGATGCGCTGAGCGGTGCTAGTGGAGCACGCGCGTGAGCTGAGAGCACCAGAGCCTCGCAGCGGAGAAACTGAGGCTCCGTGGTAAACTGTGGAAACATGAAGAGCCGCTTGGGAGCCGAAACAGCCGGCGCTTTGAGAGAGCCGAGCCAAATGATCCGGCTCACTGACGTAAAGAGACAGTATCTATAAGGGACGGCTCAAGTCAAAATTCAAAACATCCCCCCCCCCCCTCTCGGGGTGGACGCCCTCTCAGCCCTGGTCTGGCGGAAACACTGCCGGGCGGCGTGACTCCAGCCGCTAGACAAACAATTCACCAGTGCATCCAAACACCACCACCAGAAAACACCAGAGTCGGTGAAGTGATGCACAAAGACATCAACTATCACCCAGAGACTAGTGAATTATTAACAATGGTTTGAAAAGTTGTAAACTTGGAGGAAGCAACAGGTCAGAGTCACTGCAGATCATTAACACATGAGAGAAAACACATTTAGGAGAGGAGGAGGAGGAGGAGGAAGAGGAGGACCAGATGAATATCTGTTATTTTGTTCATGTCTGTGAGACGTTGAGTTTGTCGGGACCCCCTTGAAAACAAGATGGTGCTTCTCAAGAGGGTTTGTCCTAATAAATACATTTCAATGAAGCTCCTCCTCCTCCTCCTCCCCCTCCTCCTTCTCCTCCTCCTCCTCCTCACCTGGAGTTCTTGCTGTGCCGCGCCTCCTTGGCGTCCTCTGGATGTCTGAAGTTAACGTAGGCGACCCGGCCCAGCTCGGCGCTCACAGACAGCTTCACACTCACGTCTCCGAACTTCTTGAACTCGTGGAACAGAGCGTCCTCCACGTCCTCGTCAGACACCTGGGGACAGAGACACGTTGCTGACTGTAATCACATCCCTGGGTTTAGAGTGCGGCTGAAATCTGGGCTACGACAAGCAATGTTGTAGGTATTATTATTATTATTATATATTTATCTTTTTGTTTGCATTGTATGTTTTATACGCTCTCTCTCTCTCCTGCGAGCTGCATGGGTGATCTGCGCAGCAGTGCAGGGTTTGCTGTTGTCTTCGTGCAACTTGTAGAAGTTCTGAGTAGTGTTATGGTTTACTGTTGTCGCTTTCTTTTATGAGAAAGTTGTTTTGGTTTGTCGTTTGGCTGCTGAGCCCTCTTCACTTTCTTTGACTAAGTAAAACATCAGCTTGAAGCTTCAGCAATCAGTTCCCTCTCTCCCGGTTACTTCCCGTTGTACCCCTAGTCCAGAGGCCTGTACTACGAAGCCGGTTCAGCAGGCCCTGGATATGTTTGAGTTACCTTAAAGGGGACCTATCATGCTATATTTGAAACATATATTGTAGGGCCATACCTATATAAAACATGTCTGTGAAGTTTTTTTTACAAAAT
>NW_011362878.1:0-4759 GCF_000735185.1 Notothenia coriiceps | reverse complement strand
TTTCACCCCGTGAGGGTTGACGCTAACTTACATGGACGCTGCCGTCAATAGACATTAATAGGGGGAAAGAAATAGTATATACACGTTCTCCTGGCGAGACCTCAAAACATCTTCGCAATATCTATCAAACTATAGATCCTACACATCCACTGGACGTGGATTCTGAAAGTACAATATACACTTCTCGCTAGAAATCTAATCAAAAAGTATTTTAATGGCCAAACTACATTTTAGGATTTTCCAGAGAGTTATTTGTGAATATACGACCCTCCGTAGTGTTTGCATCATAGACTGTATAACGGGAGCACTCGAGGTCAAAAACTTTAAAACTTGATTGTAGGTCGTAATAAGCGCTTGAACAATCGACCTATTTGGTCGTAATAAGGGCTTGAATAATCGACCTATTTGGTCGTATGAGTTGGAGGACTTGTTGGTTTTGAAGCATCTTAACGGCCTCCATTGGCTGTAGCCACTGCTGCCTGCAACTGTTGACAGTGTTGATAAGCAGGCCAAATCAGACCAGTGGTATGTACACGTCCCTTTCACCTAGCTTAGTATATAGTACTTACCTCTTTCCTCAACCCTCCTATGCTTCCCTTCCCTGGGAGGCATGCCATAGAGTTGGACATTCTGGAATGCTGCAGTGGGTTATTTTTTATGGGCCAAAATAAAAGGGTCACTCTGTCGTCTCACTTTCCGCCTCGTTGCCCGTTCTTGGAGAGCGGCTGTGTTAGGTCTGACACTGTCATGAGCCCACGTCGGTTTGTCACACCGCGGTTGTGAATCTGTGACACTGATGAATCTTTAGTGTCAGCCTGCTAAGTAAACCACACCATCCCAGCCCCCGTCTGCTATCCGGTGGCACATTCTCCGGAGCTGTCAAAACACTTTCCAGATTGTGCAAAACTGAGTGCAAGAAGCAAACTGCTGACAGGCAGATGCTGAGAACAGCCTTCAATCATGACGGATATTTGTCAACACACCCTCAAAAACGGATTCCGATATGCGGAGGAATGCCTGGCGGAGAGAGGATGTTTGTTTACTTGCTTGCAGAGGATGTTGAAAAGGAGATGAAATGGTGACCTTACCTTTCTGTAAATACCCTTAAAGCGACACTAAACCATCAGGTTTACTTCCGATCAAAAGGCCAAAAGTCAGAAACTGAACTTTATTTTCAAATGATTAATACGCCAACAGGCGACACTCTTCCTCCTCATACTCCTTCATCTTATTATCCCTCTCTCACTGGAATTTAGTCATTAAATTCATATTTTCTATTTTTTAGATTCTTGAATCTTAGAAATATGTGTGATTATCCTCTTCACTACTGCTTTCGACCTGTTTTCTTTTGCTGCTAATTATCATCACACACACACGGAGAATAAATCAAGCACACAGTGAGAGCTCGGTGCTGTTCCAGTTCTTTTTGTCAGGTGTAATGAAATACGTGGTTCAGCACTCCATACGCCTCTGCTGTATTTTGTTGTTAAGTTGAAGCTGAGTTTTTAACATTATTATTTCCTAAGTTAAAGGTGGGGTAGGTAAGTTTGAGAAACCGGCTCGAGATACACTTCTTGTTATATTCCATGGAATGCTCTTTACATCCCGATAGCAATGAATATCTGCTTTGACAAAAAATCCATACAAAAACGTCATCTGTGGAAGCCGTAGTGCTGTAAAAAGCACGACCAATCATCCCGGCTAAAATAACTGGATGGCCTACCTGCCTGTCAGCTTTCCATCTGTGCACAAACTTATCTCGTGCCCTCATTGGTCATGTCCGTGTGTGTTGGAGGAGGGTTCTGTAAGGAAGTGGCAGATTTGTTCCGGCTGTGTATTTTCAAATTCTGGCACACTCGAGCTGGCTTCTCCAAAATGACCTACCCCACCTTTAAGATTAAAACTTTATCGATCCAACAGTGGGTAAATGTACTTCTTAAAGCAGCTCAAGAAAAGAAAAGTGATGCCTAAAAATTAAACAAAATAAACAAACAAGACAAAAATACAAATAAATTGGCACTTCACTCGCCCATGAAGGATATTGCACCCATCATTTGTAATACTGGCATGGTGTACTAGAAGGTAAAAATACATATAAATGTGATTGCACAGGATAGAAGCAGAGCTACCACACACTGTACACTCTATACTTTATCAGGTACGTGAGTCAATATTCAGAAAATAATAACATGGAGGAGTGTTGGAGAGAAACACAGGGATTGTATCCTTTGCAGACCATTTACCTGCACAAAACTATATAACACACTACAGGAAAGGGAAAACCTAAAAATCATAATAGGGCCTCTTTAAGGTGACAAAAAGGTTAACATTTAATAGTATCATTATATTAATGTTATTTTATAACTGATAAAGAATGCAGGATGTTATAGGTGTAGTTCCTGATTGACGTCAGTTCGTCTTAAATCTTTTCTTCACCCACCTCCTCTATAGAAACCATGCACTGCCCTCTTTTTTTTTGCCCTCCTCATTTTCTGAACTTCTCCTGTGATTTCACTTATTTTCGCTGCACTGTTCTTGACAGATATGGAGTGCAGGAAATGGTCCGTGGTGTGTCTAGTTAACCTTGCTGTCTTTTGTCTCTTTTCTACAGATGAATCACACTTCAGCACTTTCACTTGTTTCACTGTGGCTTCCTATTGCTGACGCTGAGACAAACTTGTTCATTGTCCGGAACAAGTGCTTCCAGGAAAACTTACTGAATTTATATTGTCTGCTTTGTCTGTTTGCTGCGCTATTGTCAGGCAGTGAAACAGAGGGGCAGAACCTGACTGTGGTAAAGAACTGACAGCAGTATAAGACAATCTGAGTTGGTGTTGGTATGTGTGGGCATGTTCAACAAACAATGGAGTTGGCCATTGGAAAAAGAGTCCTTGACAATTCAACACCTTTTGAAAGTTTACTTAACCCTTTTATTGTGATCAAAAGATGCACATAGTTTTGAACTAATCCAAATACTTTTTCTAACATGGTCCAAACCAAATCAATAAATCATTAAAAAAAACGAGGGACAGTTTCACCCACAGAGAACATTGGTTTATTAGATTAACGGCATCAGTAAAGCTTTCTGAGTAATTTTCTGGATCCGACTCAACCCAAACAAGAGTTTGAGGAAAATAATCATGCAGATTCTTTGAAGGAACATTTGAACCCAAAATCAAACAGATTTAATCCCTTACCTCTGGTGCTATTTATTAATATAGATATTTTTTATGAAGTTACCAAATGTTGAAGATGTTGACCTTATACAGTAGATGTCTACCTATTCTTCCAAAACATTACATTTGAAAAACTCAATGCCATGTCCCTCCAGTATGGAGCCCCTAAAGGTTCATGGACAGAAAAAATCTTGTGCGCACGATATAGTTTCTCGTTCGCACAAAATACTATTTTGTGCGCACAAGATAGTATTTCGTGAGTTAAAGTATCGTTACCGGTGCGCCAAGTAGGAAGTCGAGCTCAGAGTAGACAACCGTTTCATTGCAGACTGTTATGTTTATGTGGAGAAATGGCAGTGCATACATTATTTGAGATATATTTCAAACTCTGACTTTATTTAGGGACATTTTGGCCAGGGGTTTAGAGCTATTTGTTTAAGCACCGGATTCGCAAAACAGAAGAGTCTGTAAACCAGTCTGCTAATGATATGGCGTAATAATCAGGCAGTTCGATGTGTTTTACTAAAAGAAAGTATCTTTTGCTAACGAGAAAGTATATTGTGCGCACAAATTAATAAAGCGTGGCCTCGTTTTATTTAATTTTCTCTCTATGAACCCTCCAGGGCCCCGTACTCCAGAAATGATGACCTGCTTTTTGGGTAAACCGTCCGCTTATTATTCTCTGAAGGGACACAATTAATCCAGAGTACGGCTGTAACCGTCTTTTGAAGGAGTGTAATGCATTTACAAACACTATAGTAATAATATGCATTCATTATGACAATATCATACTATTACTATAGGAGTGTTCTATAGTGTGTTCAAAAAACAACTACAGAAACACTATATATTATACTATGGTAGTACTATTTAAAATAATATAGTCTTAATACGGAAACACCAAAAAAAAAAATAGTAGTACTTTTACAAACACTATATAGTAATAATATGCATTCACTATGACAATATCATGATATTGCTAGGAGTGGTCTATAGTGTGTTTAAAAAACAACTATGAAACACTCTATATTATATTATAGTTATACTATTTAAAATAATACATAGGAGATACTAGATACATAGTATTACTATTGAAATATTATAGGGCTACTATAGCTAATAAAATGGCACTACAGAAAAAACTATAGTAATACGATAGCAGGTGAAAAATACTACAGAACACTACAAACTTACTATAGGACACTATACAACTCCTACAGTATACTATAGTAATACTATAGTTCATTTATAGTTCATTTATAGTTCATTTCGTAAGAGATGCATACAGCAGACAGTAGCTAGCAGTTTTCGACAGATACAGCCCACTCAAAAATATATTGTTTTATATAAAATTAATTATGTACACTTTACGAATATAATGTTTTTTTATGGACATCTTTACCATTAAATCTCGTCCAACTGATATTGCTGCTGCTGTCACTCCTCGGCTCTTGGTAGTTCAGGCATTTATCAAACCTGGCAACTCCAGGTTTCCTGGCAGCTGCACAGTCAAAGTCCAGTGGCTCCGCCCCAAAGTGTCAGAAACTTTTCACGCTCGCGCGATTGAGGCTGACACTCCCGCG
>NW_011362877.1:0-5520 GCF_000735185.1 Notothenia coriiceps | reverse complement strand
GAGAGATGGAGGGTCGTGGGCGCGGTAGAGAGATGGAGGGTCGTGAGCGTGCACGTGAGATGGAGGGTCGTGGGCGAGAGATGGAGGGTCGTGGGCGCGGTAGAGTGATGGAGGGTCGTGAGCGTGCACGTGAGATGGAGGGTCGTGGTAGAGAGATGGAGGGTCGTGAGCGTGCACGTGAGGTCGAGGGTCGCGATCGCACACGGAAGGTGGAGGGTCATGACCATTCACGTGAGGAAGAGGAGCGTGCACGTGAGGGCCCCCGCCGGAACAGACGAGACGAAGGGGAGGAAGAGGAGCGGCAGCAGGAGGACGAGAGGAGGGGGAAAATGGATGGTCAAGGCCAACAGAGAGACGGAGAGAGGGACGGCGGGAGGGAGAGAGAAAGAGAGAGAGGGAGGGACAGAGAGACTGAGGATAAGAGAGAGAGGGAGGGAGAGAGGGAGGGAGAGCGGGAGAAGCCGAGGGATAGAGAGAGGAATAAAGAGAACAGAGACCGGAACAGAGATGGAGAAAGAGAGGAGAGGAGGAGGAGGTGAGTCTTCATCTGTCGTCCTGAAGCAGCAGCGATGACTGACAGACAAGTGAAGTCACCTCGCTCTGTCACTCCGGTGTGGGGATTTGGGACCTGTCTCTCTCTATCTCTTCCTGTCTCAATCTGTCTGTCTGTATTTTCTATGAATATTTTGTTGTTAATGATATGTGAAAAAAAAAACATTAAAGTTGCTTTAGATGTTTTTAAATCTGTTTCTGTTTGAACTGTTTCCTACCCCCTCCACATTCACACTATATTGTCTTTAACTGTTCAGCTGTCTGACTGTGTGTATGAGCCTTTTGCAGAACATTTTCAGACCTTTTAAAAAATATGTTTCTCTGCTAGCTACGTATGACTGTTTTTAAACCCCCGTTACTACATGAAAAAAACAGCTGCCAACCTATACGCTTATAGGAGTTTATTTTGCCTGACTTAACTCTGGCAGCAGGATGTGGCATTCACTTCCAATCCTTTCCAATTCACAAGATGTTCTGCTATATCGGTTCCATAACGTTTTGCAAGATCCACATACAACCATTTAATGCCCTGGTGTTTTAACTAGTCCAGTGACCACCTTCTGAGATAACCAAAGACTCCATCGACGAAAATAATAATGTTCAGCTTTACTATTAGTCAAAGTTGACCCACGTCTTTTATTGCGAGATTTTTTGTTGTAGGATATAGCGACTTTAGTGACAGCGTTTGCTTCTCCACATGAAGCTTTTTTTACCAAAAGCCGTTTTGTTGTAAACACTGAAACTATTGCTGCTTTTACAAAAACTTTAAAAGCATAACATTTTGTAACATTAAAGACAAAGTAGATATGGTTAACATGCAACTATATAACAACAGATCCTCAGGTGAAGACCAGCAGGAAATGTGTACCACAGGCAGGTTCAGGTGTGTTCATTAAGGCTTCCAAAAGCTTCTCGGATAAAAGTCAAAAGCAGTATTTTGTTTACAGTAAACGTCACTGGTGGGTGGTGTCGGTTCAGAAGCTGCTGGTGTCTGTAGTTCATTGACTCAACAGACCGGCACCGCCTGGTTTCTCCCGCCCAACACGATGTTCTGTCACAATGCCCAGCTGTTGAGGAATACACACGAAGGAGGAGCTAAATAAAAAGGTCAACTATGACACACACTAGAAAACATCTATTATTGTTGGTTCTGAGGGATGTCTTTCCACAATAATACATTATTTACTGTGTATATGTATATTTAACTAAGAAAAATTATATATTTATATTTTAAAGCTGGGTATATATATATTTTTTATGATAAGAAAACCCAACAGCATTTTGTATTACAAGTGGTAAGAGAAAACTTAATAAAAGGCTTTAGAAAATCTAGCCTCTGCTGTAAGACTTTGGCAAAATACATTTACAATTATAATTTTGTATTGAAGGCCTTATTTGTTTTTGGTACACCGTCTTCAGCTTATACTGTTACTTAAATTCCTCTCCAATTACATGCCACTGCCACTAAGCCTTTTGGTTTGATAAGAAACGACCCGTTACCTGCTGACTGAGCTTTCAGGTCATCTCTTAGCTCTTTAAATCCAGAGGAGGATTCATACCTCCTCGTAACTCCACAGGAAACAATGTACTGATAGCAGTATTACGCACTGGCGTTAAACAAGCTGCAGTGAAAGTCACATTGAAATGTCATTTGGGTAATTTTAGGTCAAACATTTCGCTGAATTGGGGCTATACTTGGTTGAAAGGTGGAGGATATTTTTAGGTATTAACCAACAGAAAAGAGCTGACAAATCAATAAAAAATACTTTAATTGTCTCTCAAGGGAGAATTTGAGGTAAGCAAGTCTGCAAACACAAGTTGGCATAGACATCAGAGTGTTGCCTGGCCGCTATGGGTTTTAATCATAGACTGTTACCATCGTTAATAGGTAGAATTCCTGTTCTGCAGCTTTCAGGACAAGGTTGTTTCCCTCTGTCTCCAGTATGTTCAAAGATAATTGTCTCCTTGAAAGTGATATCAAGCTTCTCATCTAACCCTTTGCAACAAAGGAAATAAGAGTTTTTTCCCCAAAAATGTGGACGGACGTGGCTCTTGGGAAGCAGATCAGAAAGTTAGCAGATAATTAAATCTGTTTTTGTGTGTAGACTGGTTTTTATCATCTCTGTATGTGTTTGTACTGGTTTTACTGGAGTGTCTCCCAACACTATCACTCTCTCTCTCTCACACACATTCACATGCACACTCTGTATCCTTGTGCAACCTTGATGTGATGTTCAAGGTGAGAGAGGGGGGATGTGTCTGTGTGCGTGTGTGTATGTAAGTGGGTCGTTGCAGTGCTGGACTGTGATTGGCTGGATGTCATGCTGCAGCAAAAAAAATATCCACTGGGACCGAGGAGCTGCAAAGAACCACAGCTAAGAGAGAGAGGTAAGAAGTGAGAAGTCTAACAATTACTTTATAATTATTATAATAAGATCAGAGAGATTGATGAGATGAGAAGATTATCTCCATCTTTCAAATTCTAATATATATCAAACATGTAAGACTAAGGTTTTAATAAGTTTACAACATGATTGGACGAATGAGGAATAATTAATTTAAAGTCTTTGGATTTGAAATGGCCCCTCAGTGTAAACATTATTTAGCTTCACTGAACGGCTCCAAACGTCTTTTAAACATGCCGCAACTCAGCTTTTCGCCACTTGAGGGCAGTAGACACAAGCTTGGATCTCATCATTAACATATTATCACCTGATACATTTGACATGTTACACTTCTTAGTATATGGTTGCTTATTTACATATTCGGCAGGTTTGGACAACTTAAGAATTGATTTAAGCTTTTGGTTTGGCCTTTCCTGTAGTGTCTTATAGGTTTTTGTGCATGTAGATGGTTTGCAAAGGCTAAAATCCCAAAGTCAACCCCCCCCCCCCGAAACGCTCCATTGGACTCATTTGTTTACTTCCATTACCGCTATGTAACACTATGGGTTTATTTGATGGCGCTTCAACAGATTCTACCTGATAGGCTAAGGGGCGGGACAGCTCTAAGCAGTTGACCAATCACAACTGAGCCGGCCAGCTAACCAATCAAAGCAGACTGGGCTCTGGTTTCAGACAGAGGGTGAAAAGAGGTTGCTTCAGGACAGGCAGTAGGAGAAAATGTCACATTAGAGGCAAACAATACACATATGAACCTGGAAATAGTGTTATATGTCCTCTTTAACAGTTGTGTGTGTTTCACCATTTTGTTTTCTACATCTCCTGAGGAAAATATCTGTCTCTTGAATGCTCCACTGTGATCCCCAGCTGGACTTAAACTTGTTTGTGCTGAAAAGGTACTAAAGAGTAGGTTTTTTTGCAACAACAACAAAAAAGCTGCTAGAGCAATAAAAAGCAACCGAAACAGAGAATCAGTGTAGTGTAAAAAGCAAAACTATGATGACACATTCCCCACATTTGCTGGTTGGTTCATCACATACAAATAGACATAAAACAATAACATAACTGTATTTGTCCCCATGTACATTGGTTGGAATGCAGCCGTGTGTTGCAGACAAAAGAAAACGCAGGGGCCATACATCTAACACCAAAATCCGTTAGTTAAAGGATTGTGCAAATAATTACCTTTCGTCTAGAGTTGTGAGAGAGATGGCAGACGGTGTAGTCTTGGAAGTTGTAGGTTTTAGCTTGTGGGAGTCTGAGAAGGTTCCAGATGGCAGAAACGGAAACATGTAAAATATGAGAACAGTCAGGCAGGAGGGATTCAGCATTTTTAAACTGTTTGTTGTAAAGATCCTGCAGTTTCCCGTTCAGGGACAGTTACTCTGCTGCAGACAGTGACCACCGTGTTTCTGTGTTTGACTTGAGATGAAATCAGCAAAGAGAAAGTGAACATAGACTCAATAAAAGATCAATACAACATTGACATCAAGGTCTTGTCAACCTGGAGCTTTACATTTCTTTCAGACAAAACAGACATTGATGGCTTTTCTTGAACACCATCTCAGTGTTGCTCTCAAATATCAGTGCATGTCCAGTATATTTCCCAAATACTTAAAGGACTCCACTTTTGTTATTTGATTTCTTAAAGAGTCATTTGACAACCCCCCAAAATTTCGTTTTTTGTTGACTTCCTGGGGGTTAACTCCCCTTTCTGCAGTGATGTAGGAGCTCCAGGACTCTGTGACATCACTGTAGTGTGTGTTTACAGGTGCAACAAAGCACGCTTCTGACCACATCCAGAGATGAAACAGGTTTGAAAGTTGTACCCGGAGAGGGCAGAACAGCACTCTTTGTTTTCAGCCTGTGTTAAATGACTCTTTAAGTGAAATATAAAGGAAAAGGCTGTATTTCTGTCTTTGTCAACAACCCCCATGAAAAGATCAAACAACTATGTGCAAGTCAACTTTTCTGAAGTGTGTGTGTGTGTGTGTGTGTGTGTGTGTGTGTGTGTGTGTGTGTGTGTGTGTGTGTGTGTGTGTGTGTGTGTGTGTGTGTGTGTGTGTGTGCCACAGCCCTTATCAGTGACGTAGTGTCAGACGTAGACAGGAGGACGCTCAGTGTGGAGGCGTTTGATTTCAACACATTTGAAAATAGCAGCAGCGTGGTGAGTTCGGGGTCTTCTCACCTGCGATGAGTCGACTCGCTAAGGGACTTTATCTGTCTGCAGAGAAACATAATAAGGAATCACTTACAGATCCTCCTCATGTCCATTCAAGAAGACGCACTCGTCTGCAGGGAGACGCGTTCTTCTTCAGGAATGATGCTCAAAATGGATAAATATCTCAAATAGTATTTTAGTTAAATAAACTTTAAAGGTCTCCTATTATATTGTTTTTCATCAATATATCACAGGTCTCAGATATATCCAGAGCCTGTCTCTGATTGGCTGAAACACCAAACAGATCATTGCAGCATTACCCATAATCCCCTCTGTTTCAGCCCTGTTTCCAAAGTGCTGATTCTCTGTCTGTTACTTTAGAGCAGATGCAGGTGATAAGGGGGG
>NW_011362876.1:0-3589 GCF_000735185.1 Notothenia coriiceps | reverse complement strand
ATTCATACCCCTCACTGTTTATTCATCATTCAATTAATTCTATATTTTATTCTGTAGATTGTGTACATTACTTTTCACTTTACTGCTTGTTGCACTCCTGGTTGGAAGCTAAACTGCATTTCGTTCTCTCAGTACCTGTAATGTGTGCAATAACAATAAAGTTGAATCTAATCTTGAGCAGGAACAAATGTATTTACTTAGTACATATCTGACATTAACGATTAAACACATGTGTGCATTCTTTATAAATGCAAACCGAGTCAAGCCGACTCCGGAGGTGGCGGTATGCACCTTAAAGTTGTTTGCAATCCGCCAAAAAACCGAGAGAAGAAGGCGAAGAAGTAGAAGAAGAAGAAGAAGCCGACTCGGAGCTGTCCGACTTCAGGCGAGCTTTTTGAGACCTCCCCCGGCTGAGATCGGCTATTCTCGTCTACTTTCGAGGCGAGCCGCAACGCGTCTCAAACAAGCCTAGCGTGTCTTGCAGTCTTATGATGTATGTCATATTTTGTCCGTGACCAAATGTATTAATCATTTATGAAGTTGTGAGATTTAACATCACAAACATGTTTTTTAAAGAAGCATTTCAATGAAAACCAAGTTCTCGCTTCATGTTTCCTGTCAGGATGAGTTCCTCCAACTCTACTCCCTCCTCCCCCCTCCCTCTCCCCCAACCCCTCCCCTACTCCTTCCCTCTGACTCGCTGCCCTGAGCTCGACCTGTCCGTCACACTCAGCCCCGCCCCAAAGACCAGCCACACACACCGGAGGCTGAGTCAGCAAAGTGACAAATCCCAGCGCAAGCCTGGCCTAAAAAAACAAGCAGGAAGAAAGGGCAACATACAGGTGATTACGTGTGTGTGTGTGTGTGCGTGCGATAACTTCATCCTGTAGTTCTGGTGTGTGTGTGTTGACATAATGTTGTGTCTTCAGGTCTGTTTTGAAGACCAACGCATAGACCCACCCCCCGCCACAGCAGCCAATCAGAGGTCAGAAGAGGAGCAGAGGATGTCACCACGGTAACCAGTTAACATTTGGGTGGCAAAATTCAAAGATGATGGCACATTGTGGAGGCACTGAGCTCCACAAATAATTTAGAAAGAAAATGTGTAATTCCCAAAGCACCCACAAACAACCCTCCGGACTGTGCTGCCAAGCAAAATGCATTTTGGTCTCACGTTCCCATTTTCTTTGGTATACATTTATATATTCTGTGTCCAACTATATTAATATTAGGCTAGGCTACTGCTTGGCTCACTATCACTCACTGCTGCTTTTATCCTTCGATCCCGGTTTTCTCATATCGTGAAAGTAATACTTGCTCCGCGTCAATCAATCTCTCAAAGATGTGCTCCGATGCGGAGGCAAATTTCTGCCTACAGAGTTTGCATGTCACCTTCTTGGAGTCCTTTACACGCTCGTAGTGATCCCACACTTTGGATTTCCTAACCAGCAGAAGTACCTAATGGGCATACCCCCCCCCCGATGGAATTGTTTTTGTTTATTCGTCTAATAGACTAATTGCTAATTGCTCGACCAAGACTTTTTTACCCGACTAACGTTTATTTGACTACTATTCTTCAGAGGGTTTGTGGGCCAAACAAAGCGGCTCCTAGCTGAGCCCAGTGGAGCAGCAAGGCAAAGCTCTTCTCAAGGCAGTTGTAGGTTGGTGCTTGGTGTGGAGCTATCTGGAGCTCTGACTGCAGTCCTGATGTATGTGTGATGACATCATCCTGTAGTCCTGGGGTGTATTTACTATTTGATGACATCATCCTGTAGTCCTTGTGTTTGTAAATAGTCACAACGAGCACAGGAGCGCACTCTGGCACACTGGACCGTTCCTAATCACAGAGCCCTTTTGGAAGACGTTCGGTTATTCAGAGCAGTTCACTTTCAGAGCGAGATGTACAGTGAATGTGTAAAAGTGATTTCTTCGCTATATTATTTAATAAAACGTTTAGCTAGACTTGCTTACATTTACTTTAACTCCCAACGTTAGTGTTAGCTGGATCACGTCGCATCACTATCATCTGTTACGTTATCCTCCTCATTGACAAACAAGAGGCATTACCTTTTTTATTTCACATATGGATAGATTTTTGTTGCATACATTGAAACTTATCAATTTGTTATTTCTTATAAAAATACAATGCTCTTTTTTTATGAAGAACATCACTCTGATTCTGTGTGTTTTGACGAGCAGAGTGGAGACGCACGCCCCACCTCAGCAGCCAATCAGAGGTCAGAGGAGGAGCAGAGGATGTCACCAAGGTAACGAGAGACTTACAGGGAATTCTGAGGGGTAATTTCACTAAAGGCTGCCCAGCTCTAAATATTCAAAAACAGCACTTCTTGTCCAAAAGGCATTTGAACACACCTCACAGACAACTGTCAAAACCATCCTTTACGTTTTGGTTCTGTGTGAGAAGAAGTAACACCCCAGAGCAGGTGGTGTTATTTATTTATTCAAAATGATTAGATGAAATTAAGACCTTGATGGAGGAACCCAAATCCATGTTTGGGCCAGTAAATTAACAAGGACTTCCTCACCAGTGTTGATTTCGTCAACGAAAACTATGACGACAAATGTTCGTCAACAACCTTTTTACATGACTAAGACGAGACGATGACGAGCTAAAAATAGATTCTTGATAACAAAAACTATGACGAAATGTATATTTAGTTTTCGTTGACGAGACGGGACTAAGGTGTTAATGGTGGACTATCGGACATTCAAAATGCAGGGTATTTTCCCCAATTGTCCGTCTTGTCTGTCAAAATGCATCTTACGTTTCTAACTTGCAATATCATTATTTCCGCTCTCTTCACTCTAGAAGAGCGATCTCCCTAGAGGTTTCTCAATACTCAAATTTCCCCTCCTCGACTCCTATCCTCGACTCTTCTCCTCGAGACTTGGTGCCGCCCACAGGAGATGCGAGCGGAGGACTGAGGAGGAGAACCGAGGAGAGAGGAGTGGAAGCAGCAGGCAGTTAGAGAAATGAGAACTCCTCTCCTCTGAGCGGTCATTTTAAAGACACGTCCATTAATGATGACAGGAGGCACAGCAGCACTCTGATGGACAGATGTGTGCATGACGACTTATATATATTTACTTTTAATTCATTGACAGTGCGGTATAATGAAACAATAACAGGCTACAGATGCGGACATATACACACACATATATTTATATAAATATATACAATTTCAGAATCAAACAAGTATGAGAGCACTCTCATAATAACGTAACACAATCAGAGACTGGATATATCCCCCCCTCTCTCTGGTTGCTGAAATGGGGAATTGAAGGGCCAAAAGATGTATTTACAGAAGTAAGCATAGGACACCAATTTACACACTGCTCTGCTTTCTGCACGGACCTCACAGCTGTTCTCACTGTAAACATCGAGTCGCGATGAAAGCAGTTACTAAAATAATATCCAGGGGATGCATGCAGAGCTGTCATTGGCTGAGATAAGTCCGGTGTCAGTACCATATGTGCTCGGGCTACCAGATCTGCTCGGGGTCCGTCGCTTACCAATGACGTCACGCATTGTGATTGGTTGTACGGTAATCGCACGCTGATTGGTGTA